>NC_049202.1:62583713-62586213 GCF_013347855.1 Anguilla anguilla | reverse complement strand
ATCCCCCCATCCCCCATCCCCTCATCCTCTCCCACCCCTCATCCCCCCATCCCCATCCCCTCATCCTCTCCCACCCTCATCCCCCATCCTCTCATCCTCTCCCATCTTTATCCCCCATTCCCCATCCTCTCATCCTCTCCCACCCCCCATCCCCTCATCCTCTCCCACCCTCATCCCCACGTACCCTCCCACCCCTCATCCCCCCATCCCCCATCTCCTCATCCTCTCCCACCCTCGTCCCCACCTACCCTCCCACCCCTCATCCCCCCATCCCCCATCTCCTCATCCTCTCCCACCCTCGTCCCCACCTACCCTCCCACCCCCCATCCCCTCATCCTCTCTCACCCTCATCCCCCCATCCTCTCCTCCTCTCCCACCCTCATCCCCCATCCCCCATCCCCCATCCCCTCATCCTCTCATCATCTCCCACCCCTCATCCCCCCATCCCCCCATCCCCTCATCCTCTCCCTCCCCCTCTCCCTCCCTGGCTGGCCTGTGCGGGCTGTGGGAGAGGTGGCCGAGCGCGCTCTCCTTCTTAATTAAAGCAGAGGGAGCTGTTAATTGGCAGGCTGATTTCATTAGCGCTCCCCGCTCCCCCCGGATGAGGAGCGCGTTTGGGTCGGGAGCGCCGGGGGAGTTTCCGGCGGGCGATGCGCTCGCCCTGTGACTCAGAGGACGCCTCCGACCCTCAGACGTGCGCCAGGGCGCTTCATCTCGCTTTTCACTGCCGCCGCCCGCGCCGCTGAGAAGGGCAATTCCTGGTATCCGGGAACCGTGGAAACCCCTACCTGCTGAGATTAACCCGTTAATGACCTCCGGCCCAGGGAGCGGGGGAAAGCAGTACCCTCCCCCCTCACCCCCAACCCCCCCCGCCGCCAATGGGGACCCTAATCACGGAGGGGCACGGGGCTGATAGTCAGATGATAGGGATGATAGAGGGGGGGAGGGAGACAGGGGCGCACTTCAGCTAATCTTCTACCAGCCCTGACGCCCTAACAGTACCACCCCAGCAGCCCCCAGGGCGTCCAATAGAAGGCCTTTAGCCCCAAACTCCTGTCCAATCCTGCACTTCCTTCCCAGCCCATGGCTACAGTACAGGGATTGCAGCACTGAGTTCGGGGATTTCGGGGGGGGGGGGGGGGTGAGTTTCGGGTGGCTAAATCAAGGAAGGAGAAACAGTGTGGGAAGAAGCAGTGAGTCTGAAAGAGAGAGAGAGAGAGAGAAAGAGAGAGGGAGAGGGGAAAGAGAGGGAGAGAGGGAAAAGGAGAGGGAGAAAGAGAAAAAGAGGGAGCGAGAGGGATGTGTGAGATGGGAGGAGGAATGGGAGATGAGTGTTCTGACTGTCAGCAGAGACCCCCCAGGAGCCAGATTACTAGCATTTCAATTTCCTCCCACTAATTGAGTAAGCAGCCACTCTGACAGCTCTGCCCATAGCTGCCCTACTGTCACACACACACACATACACACCACAACACCACACACACACACACACACACACACACCACAACACCACACACACACACACACACACACACACACACACACCACAACACCACACACACACACACACACACACACACACACACACACACACACACACACACACCACAACACCACACACACACACACACACACACACACCACAACACCACACACACACACACACACACACACACACACACACACACACCACAACACCACACACACACACACACACACACACACACCACAACACCACACATACACACACACACACACCACAACACCACACACACACACACACACACACACCACAACACCACACACACACACACACACACACACACACCACAACATCACACACACACACACACACACACACACCACAACACCACACACACACACACACACACACCACAACACCACACACACACACACACACACACACACACACCACAACACCACACACACACACACACCATAACACCACACACACACACGCACACACACACACCACAACACCACACACACACACACACACACACCACAACACCACACACACACACACACACACACCACAACACCACACACACACACACACACACCAGTACACCACACACACACATGCACACACACACCACAACACCACACACACACACACACACACACACACACACCACAAGACCACACACACACACACACACACACACACACACACCACAACACCACACACACACACACACACACACCAGTACACCACACGCACACACGCACACACACACCACAACACCACACACACACACACACACCACAACACGAACACACACACACACCACAATACCACACGCACACACACACACACACACACGCACACACCACAACACCACACACACAGACACACGCACACACACACACACACACGCATGCACGCACACACATACACATACATACACATGCACGCACGCACGAACACACGCACACACACACACGCGTACACGCACACACACACACACCACTACAC
>NC_049202.1:62456213-62578713 GCF_013347855.1 Anguilla anguilla | reverse complement strand
TGTACCAAAGTCATGGAAAGAGGAAAGTGTAGAGAAAGGAAGAAACCACTCATGATCCAAAACATGGCACCTCATCTGTGAAATATGGTGAAGGTAGTGTTATGGCTAGGGCAAGTATGGCTGCTGCTGGAACTGGCTCACTTGTCTTCATTGATAATGTGACTGTTGATGGCAGCAGCAGGATGAATTCTGAACTGTCCGGTCAGATCCAACCAAATGCCTCAACATTCATTGGGAGGCGCTTCACCTTGCAGCAGGAGAATGACGCAAAACACACTGCTAAAGCAACCAAGGAATTTTTCTGGGTCAAAAAGTGGAATTTGAATGAATCCAACCGAACAAGTGTTTCATTTGCTGAAGACACAATCGAAGCCAGAAAGCCCCTGAAAAAAAACAGGAACAAACAGGAACTGAAGATGGCTGCAGTACAGGCCTGGCAGAGCATCACCAGGGAAAACACTCAGTGTCTGGTGTAATGTCTGTGGGTTGCAGATTTCAAGCAGTCATCCATTCCAAAGCATTTGCAACCAAGTTATAAATTTGACAACAGCATTTAAGATTATGTTAATTTGCCCAACCACTTTTGCTCCACTGAAATCTGGGGGACTATATATAAAAAGGGCTACAATTCCAAACATGGATGTAACTACTCATTGCAATTTAACCTCTTTCAGTGTTTCATTTCCCAACCAATACACTTCAGTACAAAGCCAGAACAACAAAAAAACAACAAAAAAAATGTGTCACTGTCTAAATACCTACAGACTGCACTGTACGTATGCATGCATAAATGCATACATATATACACATGCATATATAAATATGCACACATACATACACATATATGCACAAATATATAAACACACACATATACTCACACTATACATGTGTGCACATGCACACACTTGATAACACAGAAATACTCAGATATACACATATACATTTTACTTATAGTATATTGTATGTGCACACATACACACATCCATGCACACACACACACAAACAAACAAACACACAAACACACACACACATAATCATATACTAGCAAACTTTACACGCACACACAAACCAGCCCACGCATATCCAATCAGATGTAAAAGGTGGGCTCATAACTACATACACACATTTATACACGCACACATACACTTACACATTCTTGCACACATACACTTACACCCACACATTCTCGCACACATACACTTACACACACCCATTCTCACACACACACACTTACACACACCCATTCTCGCACACACACACCTGCACTCACACATTCTCGAACACACACCTGCACTCACACATTCTTGCACACACACACTTGCATTCACACATTTTCACACACATGCACTTACACATTCTCGCACACATATAGTTACACACACGCGTTCTCGCACACACACACATTCTCGCACACATACACTTACACACACACGTTCTCACACACATACACTTACAGACACACATTCTCGCACACACACTTACACACACACGTTCTCGCACACACACACTTACACTCACACATTCTCGCACACATACACTTGCACTCACACATTTATACGTGCACACATACACTTACACACACACACATTCTCGCACACCTACACTTGCACGCACACATTTATACGTGCACACATACACTTACACACACACACATTCTCGCACACCTACACTTGCACGCACACATTCTCGCACACATACAAACGCAGGAAAATATGCAAGTGCACGCACAAACACTCTCATTTATATGCACATACATCTCACACACGAACACACACACACACGCGCGCGCGCTCACACATACACGCATTAATTACACACATATATCACATCTCTCCCTCTCCCTCTCTCTCTCTCTCTCATGCACAAGCCTACGGAATCTTGCATAGCCACACATGCTTGGCTGAGTCCCCACATTGCGCTGCCCGTGTGCCACATCAGCATCTCTGGACCAGTACCTCACACAGCCTCACACAGCCTCACACCGTCCTTTCGCCGTTCGCTCCGCACCCCCCTGCCGTTACGGGGCCGTGGGTTCGTCTGGCGAGTCCAGCGTTCGTTACAGCACGCCGGACGACTTCATACAGGAACCCCCCCCCCCCCCCATTACAGGGGTGTCAAGCATTACATCACAATGCTATAAAATCGCCAGCGCAGGATTGGCCGCTTCAAGAGAGCAATTTCGTCAATCCTCAGTTTGCCATTTTGCCCGGTCAGTTTGACATTAAGGCTGAGTTTTCTTTTTTTTTGTTTTTAATTGCTACATTGGCAAAGTTGTGTGATGTCAGTGCATCACATTTATTGGGGAATTTGTGCATTTATGGGTCTTCTGGGTCCACAGCAGGTCCCCTGAATGCCAGCAGGGACGGGCTATCTGTACTCTCTTTATTGTGTTGATAAAATCATGCACAAGCACATTAGAACAGAGAGAGAGAGAGAGAGAGAGAGAGAGAGAGAGAGAGAGAGGCACAGGGAAAACAAGACAGTGGCTTGGCTAGGAGACCCGCGCGTCGAGCATAACGACGGAGGAATGATGAGACCGCTGCGTTGCTGCTGCTGCTGCTGCTGCTGCTGCTGCAGGTCCACAGCCTCTGACGGTAATGGCGCACTGGTGCCGCGGTGCTTGGAAATAGCCTGACTTCGCTCATTGATCAGCCAGCGCTGCCCGAGCCGAGCGACCCCAACGCCCCGCGGACCAGCCCGCCGCCCGCTGCCCGCTCACCAGGGACGCCCCGCTCAGAGGCTAACGCCGCTAACAGAGGGTCCACTGTTACACTCCAACCGCAGCTACGGCTAGCACTCAAACACTACACACACGCACACATACACACATACACACACAAAATAATACACACAAACACACACACTTACACACACACACACACACACCTACACACACACACACACTCACACACAAACTAATACACACACCCACACACACACATACACACAAATACACACTCAAACACACACACACACACACACACACAAACTAATACACACAAACACACAAATACACACACACACGCACACATACACAGACACACACACACAAACTAATACACACAAACACACAAATACACACACACACACACACACACACATACACACTCAAACACACAAACTAATACATACATACACACAAGCACTCAAACACACAAACTAATACATACATATACACAAGCACTCCAACACACAAATACATACATACACACACACACACTCACTCAAACACACAAACTAATACACACATACACACAAGCACTCAAACACACAAAGAAATACACACATACACACACACACTCACACAATCACATACACACACACACTATCCCACAAACACACACATGCACTCAAATACAGACCCACACACACTCATACACCCACACAAACACGCACACACACACACACACACAACACACACTCACTCAAATACAGACCCACACACAATCATACACATGCACAAACACACAAATACACACACACATAAATGCACATGCACAAACACACAAATGCTGCACATATGAAACATCTTTCCAAATGTGACTGCATAGAACTTGTGCGCTTGTCTCAAACGTTCCACTGCTCTCTCCTTCATTCTGTCTCTCTCTTCATCCCTCACTCATTCCCCTTTCTCCTTTCATCCATTTGTCCTTTTTGTCCCCCTTTTCGACTCCTTAAGTCACAGGTACAAACAGTTACATTGTATTTTCCCTTCCTGCTCTTTCTCTCTCTCCCCATCTCTCCCTCTTTCTCTCCCCCTCTCTTTATCCATATTCCAAAGCCTACATTTTTCTCTTCCTCTTTTTTCCTGGTTTTATCTCGTTTCTCCTCACTTGCTGGCACATTCGCCTTCCCTCTCTCTCATTTCCCCTCAGTCACACATCCAGACCCCCCCCCTTCTCCTTCTCTCTCCCCCTCTCCCTCTCCCCCTCTCTCTCTCTCTTTCTCTTTCTCTGTTGCTCATTCCCATTCTCACTCAGGGAGACATTCAGCATCCCTCTCCCTCCTGCCTTCAGCACCCTTACCTTGGAACCGTTCACCCCCAGGCACTTCTCTCTCTCCCTCTCTCTCTCTCTCACTCTCTCTCTCTCTCTCTCTCTCTCTCAAGCACTCATTTGCCCTCTCTGCTTCCCTCTCTCTCACACACACATACATTCAAATGCAGCGTTACCCTCTCCCTCTCCGTCTCCGTCTCTCTCTCCGTCTCCGCCGCTCTCTGGTTCCCTCCCGCTCTCTCCCTCTCCGCGCGCTCCATGCCAACTGACACCCAAGGACAGCGCACCCTCCCTCTCTCTCTCTCTCCGCCCGGCTTCCCGCGGCACCGGCACATCGTCGCCCGCCTCGCCTGAAGGAGCTGGAAGAGGACGAGGAAGAGGAGGAAGAGGAGGAAGAGGAGGAGGACGAAGCAGCGGGGACCCGTAACCATGGAGCACAGCCACATCTTCACCTCTCTGCCCCCCAACAGCAGCGTGTGGAGCCCCAGCCAGCCCCTCCAGGGCTGTCCCCTTGGCCCCCTGCCCGTCATCTACTACAGCACCCTGCTCTGCCTCGGCCTGCCCGGTAAGGGGGTACCTGTGTGTGTGTGTGTGTGTGCGTGTGTGTGTGTGTGCTTCTGTGTGTGTGTGTGTGTGTGAGTTTGTGTGTGTTTGTGTGTACTATATATGTGTGTGTGTGTGTGTGTGTGTGCGTGATTGCGTTTGTGTGATTTTATATGTACATGCATGTGCATTTATATGTCTGTGTGTGTATGTGTGGGTCTGTAAGTGAATGTGTAATTTGTGTGTGTGTTTGTGTGTGTGTAAATGTGTGCTCTTCATGTTTGTGTGTGTGTGTGTGTGTGCATTTGTGCGTGTTTAGATGTGTGTGTGTTCATGTGTGCGTGTGTGTGTATGTGCGTGTGTGTGTGTGTGTGTGTATGGGTGTGTGTGTGTGTGTGTGCGTGTGTGTGTATAGATGTGTGTGTGTGTGCATGTGTGTGTGTGTATAGCTCTGTGTGTGTGTGTGCATGTGTGTGCATGTATAGCTCTGTGTGTGTGTGTGTGTGCATGTGTGTGCATGTATTGACGTGTGTGTATATGTGTGTGTGTGTGTGTGCATATGTGTATATAGATGTGTGTGTGTGTGCATGTGTGTGTGTATAGCTGTGTGTGTGTGTGTGCATATGAGTGCATGGTTATTATGGCCTGTTGCTGTGCTGTTGCTGTGCTCTGGCTGCAAAGCGGCGGTTTAGTTAGCCATTAGCCGCGGGTGAGCGCTCCACTTTCCACATTGACCCGGCGGCGGCTGTGACCGCGCATGTTTGATGGCCAGGCCGGCGGTGCCGGGGTCACCGGAGCGTCCGCCCGCTCGTCCCGTTCACAGGTGGCTCTGCGCTCCTTCAGTTCTCTCTCTCAACCCCCCCCCCTCCCCCCCCGCCCCACCCCACTCCCCGGGTGTCCTCTCCCCTTCGTCTTCCTCCGACGGGACGAAGAGACCGGGGTCCTCGGGGCTGTTTGAGGGGATTAAAGTGGAGGGTGACTGATGCGAGGGACGGGCGGCGGGCTGACAAACGGACACTTAACTGCGCAGACGTGATGAACGATGATCCGTCCTGACGCGGCTCTTGATCTGAGAGACGAGAGTTCAGGACGACTGTGAAATGGGCTCTGCGTGGCCTGACCAAAGGGCAAAGCAGGATATCAAAGAGGTGAAAGACGCTGTTAATGATATAACAAATACAGAATTATAAAAAAATATCAATATAATGTACAGTAATTATACAGTAAACCCAGTGTTTGCGAAGTCCAATCTTTCATATGTGTAACATACATGCAAAGGATGCAATACCTGAAAACATGATGTATAATACATATGATAAAAAATATTATCAATATATATAATATAAGTAACATATTAAATACTGTATGAAATATATTGAATATTAGGTAAAATGTAGTATTGGAAATATGTAAAATATGCAGTTCAATCTAGCGAAATATTGAAATATAGCGGCAGTATACTGTATATATGTATGTATATATATATATATATATATAATATACTTAAAACATGTGTGTTTGTCTGAGTGTGTGCACGTGTGACATATACCGTGAAGGACATTTATGAAACACATATGAAGCGTGTGGGATGGGAGAAAGACAAGCATAATATTCATGTGAAAGATGCAGTGCCACTGCATAATGAATGTGAAAGCTGTTGTTTAATATATGCACGGTTCAGCTTAATATCTGTGAAAGACAAAACACAGAGAACACAGCTGAACTGCAGACTGTGAAAGATACGTGTGAACTATCCAGCGCCGTATGTGGAACACGCAGTGTTGGATTAACGCAGCGCAGAATGTAACAGAATGACGATCGCTGCACGTGTCGAAAGTAGCGGGCAGGACGGCCGCTAGAGGACGTGGTCACGATTTAGGGCGTCTGTGGACGGGTACGGGTGTGGGACGTCGTGCCAAGAGTGCGATTCAGACCGTCGCCGGGGACGGAAGCTTGTCCCGGGACGCGGGCGAACGAGAGGCGTCTGACAGGTTCGTGAGCGCAGCGCGCAGCGTGTGCTAAGACGTAGCGCGCAGGACGCAGGCAGAGACCCGGTGGTGGGAGACCAACACCCCACGGCAAAGCCGCGCAGACCGCGTGAGGTTCGCTCCCGGGATGCCTGTCGGCGGGGCGACCGGGCGAACCAACCGCCAAACCGATGCTGGGTCGCTCTGAACGCACCCACGCGTTATTCCCTGGAGTTTTAACGTGTTTTTAAAGAAATGTTTGATGCAGAAAAGAGCCCTGATTCGTGCTCGGGGTCGGGGCGTACGGGGCGAGCGATGGGGGTGTAATTGAGCGGCAGGGTTCTGCCTGCGGCGGTTAAAAATCACACCCCATGAGGCCATTTGCTTCGCTGTTGCCCCGGAGCGATGAATTTAGGAGGTGGGGGGGGGGGGGGGGGGAGGGGGGTGCGTGTTTAGTCTCTGACCCGCAGCCTTGCCACCGATCTGGGGCACTGCACGGGGTTTTAGCTCTATGCTATGTCCCCTGGGGAGGGACGATGGCATCTCTATTCTCTCCCTCTCCCTCTCTCTCTCTCTCTCTCTCTCCCTCTCTCTCTCTCTCTCTCTCTCTCCCTCTCTCTCCCTCTCTCTCTCTCTCTCTCTCTCTCCTCCTCTCTCTCATACTCTCTCTCCCCCTCCCTTGAAGGGTGAAGACTCCCCGGGTCGCCCCACTCCCTCTCTCTCCCTCTTTCTCCTCTACCTCCCCCCCCTTTTTCCATTTCTGTCACTCCGTCTTCCTTCTCTTTATCTGTGTGTTCTTCCACACACTCGCAAATCACACGCGCAGACTGATTTGGGGTAAATAGACCTGTAGAACCATTATTCCTTTCTGTCAGTCTGGGGTGCAGGGTGGCGAGTTGAATGTCCCCGGGAATGAACAATAGCCTCTCTCACTCTGTTTCTTTTTTCTCTCCCTCTCTTTCGGTCTCGCTCGCTCTCCCTCTTCCTATCTTTCGGTCTCCCTCTATCTCTCTCTCCCTCTCTCTCTCTCTCTTTCTCTTTCTCTGTCTCTCTCTCTCTCTCTCTCTCTCTCTGTGACCTGACATCTCAGACATGCTCAAAAAGCCGGGGCAATTTCATACCACCGGGAGGGAAGTCAAATTAACCCTGAGCGAAAGAGAGGGAGAAAGACGGAGAGGAGGAGGAGGAGGAGGAGGAGGAGGGAGGGGGGCGATTAGCAAACGCCGAGCCCGTTAAAGTGGTGCGGGTGCGCCGGAGACAGCGACAACCTCTCAGACCCACACCGGAGCCTTAATCAGTCCGGCTGGCACGCGGAACCCCCCCCCCGTGTACGGCACCCGCTGGGCTGGAGCAGGGGAACAGCTGTGGCCCGCAGCCATGAAGCAGGACACGCTCACAATTCCTCCTGTCCTTTACAGGGGCGCTGGGGGGGGGGGGTGTCAGTGAGAGGAGGGGGGGCTGGGGGATCACATTCAGGAGTAGCTTAAATTTCTAATATCTGGGTCGGGGGGGGGGGGGGGGGAGGGGGAGTGAAAACGGCCGCCTACTGCTAACCGCTTACCACTAACGCCAGCCTACCCCCCCCCCCCCCCAAAACTCTGATTCTTGCCATTTTCCAGACAGCGTGGAAGAGGCAGCTGCACATGTGCGTGTGTGTTTGTTTTTCTGTAGTCACAGAGAAGGTCACCAATACATATTAATTAGTGTTGTGCGAAGGCAGTGGATTGGTGGAGTGACGTTGTCCAACACTTGTGAAGGAGGTGCAATCACACCTATTGATTTGGGGTGGGGGGGGATGGGTGGGGGCTGGGGGGGGTGGGTTGGTTGGAGGTGGGGGTCTCATCGCTGTCAGTGAAGAGGGGGGTGTCGGGGGAAATCTTGGGGATTAGGGGGAGGGCTCTGTGCTTTAAAGACTCATCGATTCTTATGGGCTGTCAGGAGGGAAAGATGAGCAGGAGCAGGATCTGGCTCTGGTCTGTGTCTCTGTGAATATCCTGAGGCTGTGCTTGTTATGGGGAGGGGGGCAGGGGAGGTGGGTTTGGGCCTGTTGGTCAATGTTGATCATTCTTTCATCATTTTTTCACCGAGGTAAATTTTGTTTATCGATTTTTATCCTGTTTACCCATTTTGAATGTGCTGTTGTACTCATAAGTTCATCTCGTCACTGCAGCACCCTCCAGCAGATCTAGAGAGAGTTCTAGAGAGACTTCTCAAGAAAGTTCTGATGACCGTTCTACAGGGTGTCCTGGAGAGAGTTCTAGAGAGAGTATTTGACAGAGTTCTGGAGAGTTTTGGAGTGAGTTCCGGAGAGAGTTCTGAAGACAGTTCTAAAGAGAGTTCTGAAGACAGTTCTAAAGAGAGTTCTGGAAACAGTTCTAAAGAGAGTTCTGGAGAGAGTTCTAGAGAGTTCTGGAGAGAGTTCTAGAGAGTTCTGGAGAGAGTTTGGTTGTGTTGTTGTGACTCTCTGTAAGGCCATCTGAGCTGTACAGTCATTACAGTGGAGAACTAAACTAGTTGTTGATTTGGTTAAGGCCGAAAGCATGCTTCCCCCGAACACTGCAGTGACACAACGGCCAATTAAACATCTCGCTTTCAGGGCTTTTAGACGCAGTCAGGATCACACATCAGACTTCAGGGTGCTTCATTACTCGATGAAGTAGTGATTTATACCAGGGATCACCCACAGGCAACGCATTAATTTATGTTTTTTTTTTCCAAGAGCACCCAGTTGTATTTGTAGACTCATTCCATTTCTGCAATGTCCTCTATCAGTTCAGCACCAGCACACACACACTGTTTCCTACAAGTGAATGGAATTTAAAGTGCTTAACTCCAGCTATTGGAATATACTGCAATTTATTGAAATGAAATATATTGCTAATATATACTGGAATACATATGGGTAAATACACTGCAAATACACAGTGCTGCATTAATATATCTATACATACAGTACATATATATATATATATATATATATATATATATATATATATATATATATATATATATATAATGAGCTCCATAATGTTTGGACTAAAGACATATTTTTTCTTGATTTGTACTCCACAATTTTTGATTTGTAATCAAACTCACATGTGGGTAAAGTGCACATTCTCAGCATTTATTAAAACACTTTTTATACATAGCCCCCAATTTTATGTTTGGTACATATTAATGTTATGTATATATGATAGGAGCCATGTTTTGTACTTTGTTGCATATCCTTTGCATGCGATGACTGCTTGAAGTCTGTGAGCCATTGGCATCACCAGGTGCTGAGTATCTTCTCTGATGGTGCTCTGCCAGGCCTGTAATGCATCCATCTTCAGCTCCTGCTTATTTCAGGACACATTTGCCTTAGGTTTTCTCTTCTGGAGAGAGCACAGGTTAACTAATCAGCCCAGGGGCTTAAAGGTGTGTTCCTCTCCGCAGTTCGAGACCGAGAGCCGCGTAGCACATACTGAGAGAGTTTTAGAGGTTTGTTTTTGTTTCTGTGCATGAAAGATGAAGACAGAAACTGGTAGCTGAAAAGTTGGCCAGCGTATCTCAGTGGCGAGCTGAAGAGCAGTCGCAGAGGTTTACTTTCTTTTGTCTTTATTATTTTAGATTGTTGTTTTAGTTTATCGTTCTCACCCGGAACCCAGGAGCTGGGAAGGGTGAAGGTGCTTATTTGATTTTGTGTTGGTGTGGGTGCACTCTCTCTCTCTCTCTCTCTCTCTCTCTCTCCATGCGGCAAACGAAGGTCCACTCCCAGAACTGCCACATCTGCCACCCAGGGGTGTGCAGAACTCTGTAGGCTCTTTCAGATACGTCTTAGCAAACCAGGTCATCCTGTTGTTGTGGCTAATGAGTGTAGCCTCTGTATTTCTGCCATCTGAGGACAGTAATCACTGACACATCCACGCCGGCCTGATCTGTCCGACAGGCGTTTGGGGGGTTTTCTTCATCGTGGTGAGAATTCTTCAGCCATCAGTAAGTTCTTACTTGACCTACCAGGCCCACTGTGATTACTGAGCTCACCAGTGCTCTCTTTCTTCTTAATGATGTTCCGAACAGACGATTTTGGTAAACCCGAGGTTTGCCTTACGTCTCTGATGGGCCTGATTGGCTCTACTCATGAAGTTGCTGCAGTCATTCTGCTCGCACGTGATTGGCCAGAGGCTTTCTGAACTTGAAACACAATCACTTCTTTAATAATGAACAAAGAAAAAAACCCAATTGGTTTAAGTGGAAAAAAGCTCACTGGTCCCTTTGTTGTAATCAAATAGTTTTCTGCAGCCTTGTCTCTTTCATTATAATAATTTAAAGGGCATGCTGGCACTCTAAGTATTAATATGTTGTATTAGGTATAATTGAGCTGCAGCTGCTGATGGATGGTGGTTAGTAAATTTGGTGAGCTGGTTAATCAGGAGAAATTGGTTCAGTAGCATTATCAGACAGAAGCCGAGTCCTCTGCTTCCCAGTTTATCGATCACTATTGCTCTCTGGAGTGACCGGGCCACACCTCACTAGTGAATTAATTATTACTTCATCCACAGTAGAATCGTGTGGGTGTGCATGCGCATGTGTTTGTGTGTGTTTGCACACGTTTGGGTCTGTGTGTGTGTGTGTGCACGCGCTTGTGAGTGTGTGTGTGTGTGAACGCAAGTAGTGTGTGTATGTGCATGTGTGTGTTTGTGTGTGAGTGTGTATGCATGAGTGCGTGTGTCTGTACGTGTGAGTCTGTGTCTCTGTGTGTAAGTGTGAGTGTGTGTGTCAGTGTGCCTGCGTGCGTGTCAGCATGCGGGCGTGAGTTTGTGTGGTTGGGGGCTCTGGGGATTATTGACTTGTTGAGTGACTAATTGAGTTGTCAGCAGCACTGCTTTCCGCACTTACATGTCTGTGTGTAGCCGGGTGTGGGACCCCCCAGCACTGCCTCCTGTCACATGCTGTTACACTGCTAATGACTCCAACAGTGTATGGGGGGGGGGGGTTAGGGTTAGGGTGGGGTGGGGGGGGGGGGGGGTAAGAAAGTACTGATAAAAAGTTTTCTCTAATAATGCTTTTTGTGCTGAAAATGACAGCAGCCAAAATTGCTAGCAGTATGAAAACTTTAAACTCTAAAATTTCTCAACTCTTAATCTCAGGAAATGCTCTGAGATTAAATCTCCCACAACACAGGACAATGTGCAGTGTTAGTCCCTTAGTGAAACCAAACGTTATCTGTTTAGAGTTAAATGAACACTGTTAGAGTTGAATTAACACTGGACATTTTACTGTGTACAGATTAAAAAGGCATGGTCCAATTAACATAAAATACACTATGCTGACCTGTTTGAAGAGTTCAGTCTGTTTTCACCAGCTGTGAATGGTCGCTCTAAATGCATAATTGCCTGCTCTTTGCCATTCTGTTCCTTCTGCTTTTTGTTTAGCGGTTATTTATTTATTTATATATTATAATCATATTTTTATTTCCTGGTGATTTCTTGCAGAGAAATCGCGCAGCAGCGTTAACAGGGGTAAGCGCCGAGAGAACGCGGGGTAATTGCGGTGTCACGGCTCAGATGCCGGTCGCTTGATTTATTTTGCCCGCACTCCCCGTTTCTCGAGCGTGGAAGCAGCGCGCTCTGCGGCGGTTCTAAATTCAAAGCGTCTTGACCCTGTGCCTGCGCTGGATCTCGGCTAGTTCGTCGCGCAACCCCTAATTAACGGTCAATGGAACTTGCGTCTTCAAAGAGTCTGACATCAAACGGGTGGGTTTTGATGGTTTTTACTCCACGGGGAAGCGTTTCTTTGGTGACGCCTTTGTAAACTGGCAGTGCGGCGGGAATTGTATGCCGTGTCTATGTTTGCAGGTTTACGTTTGTAATTACAGCAAAAACAAAAAAAGCATTAGGACTCTTTCATTATGATAATTAGTTCATATAATTGATGCTGGGTGGCCCATTGACTGGCTGGCTAACTCGTTGACACACTCATGATAATGCAATAGCCTAGTGGTTCTCTCACTCTCTCTCTCCCCATCCTTTTCTTTCTCATCATCCCTCTCTCATTCTGTGTGTCTGAAATTCATTTCAGTGGCTTCATTGACAGGATAACCTGAGCAGAATTGCCAAAGCATATACAAAGTATGTAAAGTATGAAACATAAAAATGTAACTGTCATATTGACATTTCCATTTCTCTCTCAATCTGTTTCATTTTCAGTTTAGTTCAATTCTCAATCTGATTTAATTTGAATCTCCAGATTGTGTGCCTTGCTCTCTCACACACTATTTCTTTATCTCCCATCTGCAGTCTGGGACCCGCATGCACCCTTCAGATATTCAGGTTACTTACATGAAGACTGATTTACTGGGAAACACAGCCTCTATGTCTCAATTTTGGCCTCAATATCAAAGCGTGAATGCCTGAAAACAAGCTATTTCGCGTTTGCTGTCAACACCCCGCAGTGTGGCATATCTCTGTTTCACAGGTCAGCTCAGTAGTGTGCGTTTGCATGGGTATGAGTGTGTGCTGGAGGAAGATGTACATTAATGGTCCTAAATCTATTCATCTCCTCCGCACATTAAAATCTACATCCACTGACACACACACACAGACACACCCATACACGCACGCACATGCCCGTACACACACGCACACACGCGCGAACACACACACACACTCATGCACGCACACACATGCTCACACACACACATGCACGTATACACATACACACACATACACGCACGCGCACACACACACACACATACAGACACACACAGACAAAACACATAAAAGTGCACACACATAGAGAAAACACAAAAGTGCACACACACACACACACACACACACACACACACTCAGAAGGTGTGTGTTCACTCTGGTCTCTCTGTCTCTACTCTGTGCTGTCTGCCTGTGTCGTTTTCAGGACGGTGCTGTTCTGTCCCCTCCCCTGTGGAGATGTCCAGGTCAGAGCTTAACGAGGACGAGGCCAGCGTCCCCAGCACAAAGGCTACGTTTATTTAATCCGAATTCGGCACCGGCGTTAGCACCTGCCCCCAGCCCACAACGGGACCCCCCCCTCCTTATGATCTGAGCAAAGAGAGCGGCGTCCTGTCACGGGCCCACGTGGAGAGGGTGGGCAACGTGGGGGGGGGGGGCTGTCCGCTGGCTCTGCTGCTGAAAAGGCATAACAGCTGGCAGATCAGGTGAAAAAGGGAAAGGGGGGGTATGGCAGGTTTTGGCAGCGGGCCCAGGGGTGCCGTGCTGTGTGCCACCCGAGGCGGGGGAATGTGACCTCGGAAGCTTCGTCGCCGTGGGAACAGTGGTTTCAACGGCAGGGCTTGGGGAGCGGGCTTTGCCCTGCCAAACTTTCAGTGACGGAGGCTAATGCGCAGTCACAATGCCTCAAAGCACGCATAGATGCACACACAGATGCATGCGCAGACGCACATGCAGATACATGCGCCGACGCATGCAGACGCACACTCATGCGCAGACACATGCGTAGACGCGTGCATAGACATAGATGCATGCACAGACATACATGCAGACGCATGCAGATGCACACATGCACAGTCACGATTCGTGTAGATGCATGTGCAAACGTGCGCTGGCACATGCACAGTCACGATGCACGCAGACGCACACGCAGGCACACACGCACATGCAGACGCAGACTCACACGCAGACACACATGCAGACGCAGACACACATGCGCAGACGCACACGCAGACACACACGCACATGCAGACGCATACTCACGTGCAGGCGCAGCGAGAGGGAGACGGGCGTATGGAGATTATGGTGACGCGGGGGCTAATGCAGGCGTGTAACGACAGCTCCACTCACGGCCTGAGAGGCAGATCCAGCATTTCTTCCAAAACAGGAACCTAATTTAGAGGTGTGAGGCTCAGCAGCGGGGCAGGACCATCACCCGGGTCAGGCAAGCAGAGCCGCAGTGACAGCACCGAGCATGCAGGCGCGCGCGCGTGTGTGTGTGTGAGAGAGAGTGTGTCAAGATGTGTGTGTGTGTGTATGAGAGAGAGAGCATGTGTCTGCATGTGTGTGTGTGTGTGTATGTTCGTGCATGTGTTTGAGAGTGTGTGTGTGTGAGAGTGTGTGTAACTTTGTCTCTCTCCGCCGTACGCTCTGGAACTTTTCGAACCACACGCACACATACGTGAATCTTTGGTGTCCCCGTCCCAATCAGGATCAGCGTAGCCTGCCCCCCTTGGGCTCTCCCTCTCACCCCGCTAATCAAAAAGTGCCCAGCCCTCTCCTCCCCTCCGCCATTTCCCCCTACCCCGGAGACCGGGGCTGGCTGAGGCATGACTCACCGCCGGGAGGCCGCTCCGTCATTTGCGAGCTGATTGTCGAGTGTTGTGAAGTGTGATCTTCCCGCGCGCCGAGCCGCTAAATCAATCCGTCCCTGTGATTACCGCCAGGGTGAGGTGGCCGCGGGGAAGAGGACCACACTTTGTCAAGCGGTGACACCGCGCAGCGCTCTCAAGTACCGCCAAGTCTGTGTCTCGTGCGTCCGTTGACACGGGACAGCGCACCCCGCCACAATGGTGGGAAGCCTGTGTTTTTGTTGGAATGTACAATGAGACAAGTGCGGTCAGGTCTGTGTCTTCTTGGCGTGATTTTTGAGACCAGACAGCACTCACAGTAGCTTGTGACAAGTCTATGTCTCACTGGTATGATTGCTAAGACAGGACAGTAGTTTCAGGGTGAGGTCAAGTCCACGATTGTTGAGACATGACCGTACTCACAAGTGGTGATAAGTCTGGGTC
This sequence comes from Anguilla anguilla, assembly GCF_013347855.1. NCBI lineage: Eukaryota > Metazoa > Chordata > Actinopteri > Anguilliformes > Anguillidae > Anguilla > Anguilla anguilla. The sequence continues at coordinate 62,563,447 of NC_049202.1, read as the reverse complement.
TTGTTGATACATTGGATGAGGCGGGAAAGTACTTGCTAGTCTTTTTCTTGTCAGAGTGTTTGTTGAGGGACTTTTGGCCTTGCAGCTCAGAGCTGCGGTATTTGCACAGCTAGAAGGCTTATTGTTTATTTATTTATTGTTTCCACACAGATTCTCTGGCCTGGTTCTGACTTTGAATTTTAATGCCATTCCTCTGCAGCTGAAGTGTGAAATTCAATCAATAACGCTCAGGTTTCATGGACATTGCCTTGCCATTTCAACATTGGGATGACCTACTTCAGATCTCAAATCACAAAACTAATTTTCAAAGATGAATGAAATTGGGTGAACGGCATTAGCATATTTTCTATTTGATATATCAGATAACCTTTTTGTGATATGAAAAATAAAACACTTAATTGTTGTCAAGACATGCAAGTCAGAAGTCCCATAGCTTTAACATATGGGGATAGCCACCCATCCATTATCTATACCCGCTATCAGCCCCACAAGCAGTATCATATACAGTATACAGCATATATTTTATACAATTTGAATTGGATCCAGCGTATCTTCCAGGAATCGTCCACGTTCAAAATTATTATTGATTTGAGTATCTGTTGAATAAGAATTTGGATCAATTCGGGTACTCAAGCCAAAATGTGTTATTGACCAAAGCGTACTAATTGGGCTGGAGCTTCATGTCAGCAAGACACAGCGGACGAGGGCACTGTGATCGTCTGTGCCCCAGTCCCCCCCCCCCCCCCCCCCCCCCCCAAAAAAAACGTACCCCACTGCCACTCACACCTGTAGAGCGTGTCCCTGCTAGTGATGTGAACCTGGCCTTCACCTGATTCCCCATCCTGCTGCCACTTACACCCCCCCCCAAATTCCCTTATTGTTTGGATTCCCAGGTGATATTATAGATAGCAAAGTGATTTCACAAAAAACAGAAAACCGGAGTGGGTTTGGGGGGGGGGGGGGGGTGTCAGGAGAGAGGGGGGGTTAGGTGGAATGAGAAGGTGAAAATGAAGAAGGGTGGCAGCATTAACGAGAAGGGTTGAAAGATAAGGATAAAGCGAGACGAGAGTAAACTGGGTGCAAAAGAAAAGGAGAGATGGAAAGATGGAGAGATGAGAGAGGAAAGGGTGGGAGTGAGAAACAGCAGAAGAGATGGGAGAAGGGATGTTAGAAGCATTCAGAAGGTGCAGGAGGGCTTACACTGCAAAACAAGAAGGCCAATCGTAACGAGTATTTTAGACTTAGTTTCAGTCATCTAACATTTCTATTACTTGTTAAATAAGACAAAGTGAAAGCCAATGAGGTGAGACAGTTTTACTCAGTTCAAGGTTTGCCAATAGGGTAAGACAATTTCACTTGTCATGCAAAAAGTAAATGAAAAACAAGCTATTCTCTACTTGAAAATAGATAAAAAGAGTGATTTTTAAGCGTCATTACAGGACTAAAACACTGCAGGGGGACACGGGTGGGGGTGGGTGGGGTGGGCGTTTGCAGAAAGGAGTCCTGCTGGAGATCTCGGGCCAGAACTGCAGGGCTGCAGCGAGGATTAGTGTGGAGTTTAATGGACAGGCCGGCTCTTGTGAAGGTTTATGCCGGGCTTAATGGACAGAGCCGCTGGCTCAGAGTTCTGCCAACACACCTGGAGCCAGCAAAGAGAAGGAGAGAAATCGCTGAATGTGTGCCCTGGGATGTGTGTGCATGTGTGTGTGTGTGCGTGCGTGTATGCGTGTGTGTGCGTGTGCGTGCGTGCGTGTATGCGTGTGTGTGTGTGTGTGTGTATGTGGGCATGTGTGTGTGTGTGTGTGTGTATGTGGGCATGTGTGTGTGTGTGTGTGTGTGTGTGTATGCGTGTGTGTGTGTGTGTGTGCGTGTGTGTGTGTTTGTGTGTGTGTGTGTGTGTGTACGTGCGTGTATGCGTGTGTGTTTGTGTGTGTGTGTGTGTGTGTACGTGCGTGTATGCGTGTGTGTGTGTGTGTGTGTGTGTATGTATGTGGGCATGTGTGTGCGTGTATGCGTGTGTGTGTGTATGCGTGTGTGTGTGTGTGTGTGTGTGTGTGTGTGTGTGTGTGTGTGTGTGCGTGCGTGTATGCGTGCGTGTGTGTGTGTGTGTGTGTGTGTGTGTGTGGGCATGTGTGAGTGTGTGTATGTGGGCATGTGTGTGTGTGTGTGTGTGTGTGTGTGTGCGTGTGTGTGTGTGTGTGTGTGTGCGTGTGTGTGTGTGTGTGGGCATGTGTGTGTGTGTGTATGTGGGCATGTGTGTGTGTGTGTGTGTGTGTGTGTGCGTGTGTGTGTGTGTGTGTGTGTGTGTGTGTGTGCGTGTGTGTGTGTGTGTATGTGGGCATGTGTGAGTACTGCAGACGCGCAGATGTGTTTTGATTGTGTCTGCTCACACACTGCATGTCCGGCCTGACGCTCGTGTGTCTTTGGCGACTGCCTGGTAAAAGCGTTTTGAGTGAATGGGCAGTTAGAGCAGAGGCTCCTGGTGAAAACCGTCTGCAGCAGGAGGGATGATACAAGCCTGCTGACTGCAGCACCAACAGCATCTCAGCTTTCCTCACTGTTTTACCCATTCCCCAGCTAATCACTCCCTCTCTCACTCCCCCTCTCTCTCACTCCCTCAGTGACTTTCTCACTTTGTCACTCCTCTCGCTCCCTCACCTTCTCTCACTCCCTCAGTGACTTTCTCACTTTCTCTCTCCCTCTCTTGCTCCATCTCTCCCTTATTCTCCCTCTCTCACTCCTTCTCTCTATCCCTCCCTCCAGCTCACAGATTCCTATACTGCTTGGTCCCTGGCCTGTCAGACTGTGCTTCTGCTCTGTGCCAGAATGTCTAAGATCCTGAGGCTAAGCCCCCCGAGAGAGAGAGAGAGGCACAGAGAGACACAGAGAGACAGAGAGACAGAGAGAGAGAGAGAGAGAGAGACACAGAGAGACAGAGAGAGAGAGAGAGAGAGCGCCCTGGACCACAGCCGGGCCAAGAGAGAGGCCCATATAGCAGGTGGAGGTCATCTCGCCCACCCAAAAAATGTCACTGCACAGCAATGAATGGTGACATTGTTACTCGTAGAACCACTGCCCCGTCATCCAGACCTCACCTCCAGCTTTAAAACTGATTTTATCTCTTTTGGCTGGATGATTTCTACAGAGGTCGATATCCATACCATTTGGAAAAATGTCCCACAATGACCTCTCTTGATGAATTTCCCAGTACAGACAGCACTAAGGCTATGCCAGTTCCCAGAATCCACTGGGCTCCTCCAAAATTTACAAGACTGAGTGCGTTTCACTCGATAGGCACACTGTTATGAGGATAGGCAAAAGATGTCTACTCAGCTCAGACTCAGCAACAGAAGAGTAAAGGGTGATTTAACAGAGGACTTCACATTCATGAAATGGATTAATGATATGGGTTTTTTTCAGGTTGTGTGCTTTCTTTTTTCTTAAACACTTTATTTATAGAGATTTTTCCATTTATCAGACAAGACATTAACATAAGGTATTATCTCAAGGTACAAATATGTACAGAAAAATAAGGAATACTGGGAAGAAACAAAAACAAAACCAACAACTACAACCGAAACAGACAGATCACAAAAAAAATTAAAAAAACAAAACACAAAAAAAAAACATGTATCTTAGCCTACATTCAGGCTAAGACAGGGCGAGTGACATGTAGTTTAGTCTTTGATGTTAGAGACATAGTTCAGGCTAAGACAGATTGAGTGACATCTTGCTTAGCCTGTGGTGTTAGAGACATAGTTCAGGCTAATACAGGCTTACCAACACGAAGCTTAGCCCACAATGTTAGAGGTATAGTTCAGGCTAAGACAGGGTGAGTGACATGTAGCTTAGCCTGTGATGTTAGAGACATAGTTCAGGCTAAGACAGGGTGAGTGACATGTAGCTTAGCCTGTGATGTTAGAGACATAGTTCAGGCTAAGACAGGGTAAGTGACATGTAGCTTAGCCTGTGATTTTAGAGACATAGTTCAGGCTAAGACAGGGTGAGTGACATGTAGCTTAGCCTGTGATGTTAGAGGTATAGTTCAGGCTAAGACAGGGTGAGTGACATGTAGCTTAGCCTGTGATGTTAGAGACATAGTTCAGGCTAAGACAGGGTGAGTGACATGTAGCTTAGCCTGTGATGTTAGAGACATAGTTCAGGCTAAGACAGGGTAAGTGACATGTAGCTTAGCCTGTGATTTTAGAGACATAGTTCAGGCTAAGACAGGGTGAGTGACATGTAGCTTAGCCTTTGATGCTAGAGGTATAGTTCAGTCTAAGACAGGGTGAGTGACATGTAGCTTAGCCTGTGATGTTAGAGACATAGTTCAGGCTAAGACAGGGTGAGTGACATCTTGCTTAGCCTGTGATGTTAGAGGTATAGTTCAGGCTAAGACAGGGTGAGTGACATGTATCTTAGCCTATGATGTTAGAGACATAGTTCAGGCTAATACAGGCTTACCAACATGAAGCTTAACCCACAATGTTAGAGGTGTAGTTCAGGCTAAGACAGAGTTAGTTACATGTAGCTTAGCCTGTGATGTTAGAGGTATAGTTTAGGCTAAGACAGAGTTAGTGACATGTAGCTTAGCCTGTGATGTTAGAGACATAGTTCAGGCTAAGACAGGGTGAGTGACATGTAGCTTCGCCTGTGATGTTAGAGGCATAGTTCAGGCTAAGACAGAGTTAGTTACGTGTAGCTTAGCCTGTGATGTTAGAGGTATAGTCCAGGCTAAGACAGAGTTAGTGATGTGTAGCTTAGCCTGTGATGTTAGAGGCATAGTTCAGGCTAAGACAGAGTTAGTTACATGTAGCTTAGCCTGAGATGTTAGAGGTATAGTTCAGGCTAAAACAGAGTTAGTGACGTGTAGCTTAGCCCACAATGTTAGAGACATAGTTCAGGCTAAGACAGAGTTAGTGACATGTAGCTTAGCCTGAGATGTTAGAGGTATAGTTCAGGCTAAGACAGAGTTAGTGACGTGTAGCTTAGCCCACAATGTTAGAGACATAGTTCAGGCTAAGACAGAGTTAGCGACGTGTAGCTCAGCCCACAGAGGGTGAGTGATGATAAAATGTCTGGGCTCTGAGTGCAGGGTGTCCCTGATCTCGACAGAGACACGCTCGGCGAGCGCGGGCCCTGCCAAATCTGCTCGGGAGCACTGGAGCCCAGCGGGACGAGACGAGCGCGGCTCCCCGGGGAACGGGCTGTCCGCCCCGGCTGGGGATTAATGGGCGCAGGTGGCACCGTGGGTGCCGCGGGCCGAGAGGAGCATGACTGTCGCGGGACGGGGGGGCAGGGACGCGCTTTATTACACAATCTCACGCTTGCGTGAAAACGCCACTCAGAGCACAAGTTGCTGGCCGTGCAAAAACTGAAGGGGAGAATGAAGGACATTTCCTCTCTTGCTATTTTTTCCTCTTTTCCTTCCTCTTTCTTCCAATCTGTTGCTTTTCAGCTGTCTTGCTGTGTACGCTAGATACACCTGCCACTAATAGTTGCTCTCTTTCTCTCCCTCTCTCTCTTTCTGTCCCTTACCTTTTCTCAGATTCACTTATAAGACACAATGTCTTCAAAGGCAGGTTCTGCTGGAAACTGGCATGTTTGTAGCAACAGGGTGTCCTCGAACCGCCCCGCTAAATTGAAACCCAATTAGTGCCTCCAGCAAGCGATGGGAACACAGTGCTGTAGGAGGTGTGGCATTTCAGAAAACGCAGTTACCGAAAGACCCCCGCCCCTTCCCCCCCCCCCCCCCCGGTGTGAATCTCAACCAGAAGGGCAATTATGTTCCTTAATTATGCCCTGGGCAAGCTCTGAAATAGGCTCAGACACATGGGTCACTATGTTCATCCCGTTATCGACTGAATAAATAATCAAGTCCCCTGCCTTTCGCTGTTTGGTTCAGCAGAGGAAGAGAGCTGAGGCCTCAGCCAGCCCTCCTAATTAAAAAAAAAAACCAGCATGATACTTTTGCTTGGAGTTTTGGGGTTTTGTATCAGGATTTCCTTTTCATAATGTATTTGTTTACACCTCAGATTTGCTGCCATTGATTGCTTTTTAATGCTCGTGTTACTGAAAGCAGGTTAGCCAATAAACGGAGCTGCACTCCAAGACCCCGTAATATAATACAACCTCATTCTGTTCGGTTCTGTTCCGTTTGACCATCTGCCCAATTGGATGGACACTGTCTGGCTGTCTCACTGTCCGCCTGACTGGTTAGACACTGTTAGGCTGTCTCACCATCTGCCCGACTGGTTAGACACTGTCTGGCTGTCTCACTGTCCGCCTGACTGGTTAGACACTGTCTGGCTGTCTCACTGTCCGCCTGACTGGTTAGACACTGTTAGGCTGTCTCACCATCTGCCCGACTGGTTAGACACTGTTAGGCTGTCTCACCATCTGCCCGACTGGTTAGACACTGTCTGGCTGTCTTACTGTCCACCTGACTGGTTAGACACTGTCTGGCTGTCTTACTGTCCACCTGACTGGTTAGACACTGTTAGGCTGTCTCATCGTCTGCCCAACTTGGTTAGACACTGCCGGGTCCTTGGAGAACAACATAGGAAGCTATCAGCACATCAGTATATCACATAGGCTAACAAGCCATAGCACGCTAAGAGCCTCAGTTTCTGTCAAACAGGTCCCTGGGGGCACATTGTTGGGGGGACATTTGCTGGAATCACACTCCACCCCCTCCCCCCCTCGCCAACACCCCCGGCTGGGGTGTGCAGTGCAACACTTGTCGTGATGATTCATATAACCCTGTTCTGTTTGGTTCTCTTGTGTAGATGCACGTGCACATGCATATAGGTGCGGGTGCAGGTGCAATAGACACTGTATGTGTACATGTGGGTGCGTAAAGTTGTATATGTGTAAAATCTATGTGTGGGCTCGTGTATGTTCCTGCGTGCATGCGTGTGTATGTGAGCACGTGCGTATGTGTGTGTGTGTGTGTTTTTTTGTGTTTATGTGTGCTTTTATGTTTGTATGTGTGTGCTTCTGTGTTTTTGTGTGGTTTTGTGTGTATATGCACTTTTCTGTTTTTGTGCGTCTGTGTGTGTGTGTGTGTGTCTGAGAGAGAGAGAGCATGCTATCTTCTCTGGTGCTGCACCCATTTCCCTGGTGTGCTCATCCTGTCTGTGTGAAGCACGTTTTCAGCGTCACACGTTATCTAAGCTGTGTGACTCACCTCTCACCTCTCTCTCTCTCCCTCGCTTTCCCCACACCCCTCCTTTTTCACATCTTCTCCCCTTCCAATCCTTTGCTCCGTTTTTTTTTCTCTCTCCACTCCCTGCCTCATCTCGTCTCTCATCCCTCGCCCCTACTGCCCCCCCTCTCTCCCCCAGCCAACATCTTGACGGTCATTATCCTGTCCCAGCTGGTGTCGCGGCGTCAGAAGTCCTCCTACAACTATCTCCTGGCGCTGGCGGCCGCCGACATCCTGGTGCTCTTCCTCATCGTCTTCGTGGACTTCCTGCTGGAGGACTTCATCCTGGGCGCCCAGCTGCCCCCCTCCCTCAACAAGGCGGTGCAGGTGCTGGAGTTCTCCTCCATCCACACCTCCATCTGGATCACCGTGCCGCTCACCGTGGACCGCTACATCGCCGTCTGCCACCCGCTGCGCTACCACACCGTGTCCTACCCGGCCCGCACCCGCCGCGTCATCCTGGCCGTCTACCTGGGCTGCCTGCTCACTAGCGCCCCCTTCTACTGGTGGCCGGACCTGTGGCAGGGGCTGCCGGGTGGCGGGGGCAGCCTGGGGCAGCAGGTGCTGGTGTGGGCGCACTGCGCCACCGTCTACCTGGTGCCGTGCTCCATCTTCTTCGCCCTCAACTCGGTGATCGTGCACAAGCTGCGGCGGCGCAGCTGCTTCCGCCTGCGCGGCTACTCCACGGGCAAGACCACCGCCATCCTGCTGGCCATCACCTCCGTGTTCGCCGTGCTGTGGGCGCCGCGCATGGTGATGATCGTCTACCACCTGTACGCCGCGCCGCCCGCCGCGCCCGGCCCCGCCCGCCTGCTCCACCTGGTCAACGACGTGGCCAACATGCTGGCGCTGCTCAACACCGGCATCAACTTCTTCCTGTACTGCTTCATCAGCAAGCGCTTCCGGGGCATGGCGGCCACCATGCTCAAGGCCTTCTTCCGCTGCCAGAAGCAGCCCGCGCCCTTCTACGCCAGCCACAACTTCTCCATCACCAGCAGCCCCTGGATCTCGCCCGCCAACTCCCACTGCATCAAGATGTTCGTCTACCAGTACGACCGGAACGGGAAGCCCGTCTGCATCTCCTCCTGAGGCCTGGCCGCCCGGTCCGTCGGCCGATTCGCTCCACGCCCAGCCCCGCTAACCCACCCCCGTCGGCTCGCGTAGCGTCGCCGTGGCGACCATATTGTCCCTCGTCTTCTTCCTCTTGCCCGTTGTCCTTCAGTTCCGGTGCGTGGGCTGAGAGAGAGGGATGAGGAACACCCCCCTGGTGTGAGGGGGATTGAGGAGAGGCCCCTGATTGGCCTTTCCCCGCACCATGTGACTGAGGCGGGGCCTTGTGCTGAGAGGGGGCATGTCTCTCTGGCTCCATGTTTCTCCTCGACAGCTTTGTGAAGCTCTCTGAATCTGTGAAGCTCCAAAGCTCCGAATCACTGGAGCTCTAAAGCTCTGAATCTTTAAAGCTCTGAAGTGCAATAGCCCTGAACCGGAAGCTCAGACGATCTGAATCTCTGAATCTCTGAAGCTCAAAAGGTCTGAAATCGGAAGCTCGAAAGCTCCGAATCTTTGAACCTCCGACGCTCTGCGCACAGCCACGTTCCTGACTGACAGGCACGCGTTGCCGGGGTGACCTGAGCACCCGTAGTCTCAGCAGAGGCTTTTCTGTTATTGTTCGACCAGCAACTCATGCCAAGAACTTTTCCATCTCAGAGGTGCAAAAAAAAAAATAGTGAATAATATATATATAAATATATAAATGAATAAGGGATGGACAGGTGCCTGTACTGACTATTGAGTTTGGAGGCGATTGTTTGGCCTCCACACACAGAATGTAATTGCGATGTTTGGGATCCCAATCCAGTGCCGTGCACATTGAGGAACGGGCTGAGTGGGGGGGGGGGGGGGGAGGGCAAGCGTGCCAATGCTACTGGTGTTCACTTTTCAGATTTTTGTATTTCGTTTTCTAGTATGTACTCGTGCGTGAAGCCTTGTGGTCCTTGTGAGCGTGATGTCACAAAACCCAGCACCGTGGCCCTTTAAAAAAAGACAAAAAAAAAGTACTTCCCCTGGTGCTGGGCGGCATCGCAGCGTTTTAGAGTAAGGTCCCCCCCCCCCTCTCTTGGGGTGTGTTCCAACTCCTGACTTACCCATCTCGTACCCGGGCCCAAAACAAGGAGGTGCTTCTGCCCGCTAGGTCTCGTCTTCAAAGCAACAGACAAAAAATTAGCTGAAATAATTAAGGGGGCCCAGCGTCTGGCGGGAGTCCCCATGGCCGGCCCACCGCGGCCCTCGTCCGCGCCGCGGCCAGTAACGGCGGCCATGTTTCCCAGGGGTGCGCCGTGGACGCCAGAGCCCTGCGCCTGGGGGGGCCTGGGGGCCTGGGGGCCAGAGGGCCTGGGGGCCTGACGGGTCGCAGGTGACCGGCTCTTTGATGCGAGCCCTTCATCTCCCAGGAGATGTTCCAGACGGCCCGCTTCACGAGCCGATCGCTGCCGCCTCGGTTCGCACCGAACGCCCGCAATAACCGCCACGGACGCCTGGTCCGCTGGCCGGGGGCCGGGTGCCTCCTCTTCGCCGTAGAACACTAGATAGACTGTTAAATGTACTGTAAATGCAAAAAAAAAAATTAATAAAATATCAACAAAACACAATAAAATGACATTTTTAAAAAACACACAAAAAAAAACATCAGGTTAAGGTTTGCAAAGGTCACTTTCTTTATCAGTAAGTCTGTCACAGCTGACAACGTCGAGAGTCCTCTACAATTGGTTAATAATATGCAATTGAATATTCATAGACTTTACCAGTTGTTCTGACAATCTAATAATACTGTGTAATTTCTGCAGCTGAAAATAATTTTAATGGTGTTAGTTTGCAACCCTCTACCTAAGGTGTTACATGAAAAGTTGAGATCATGTCAAAACAACCAAATAGACATAAAGTAGCAGTGTATGTGTGCGGCGGTGTGTGTATGTGCATTTGTTTGTTTGTTTGTTTCTGTGTCTGCCAAAGTGCACGTGCGTGTACCTGTGCACGTGAGCACGCACGCGAGCGTGAATGTGCACGTGTGAGCGAGCATGTGCACACAAGAGCCACGGTGCTCGGTGCTGATTTGGACTGACCATCTTTAGTCTGTTCCGGAAACCTCAGCCTCAGGCAGAAAACTCCCCTCAGACCCCTTAATCTTTCAGCTGTGTCACCCTAGCAGGAGACCAGACAGCGCATTTACACACACACGCACATGCACACACCCACACACACACACACACACACACACACACACACAGGCACACACACACGCACACACACACACAGACCGGGAAGACAGTAAAAACTGGTAGCCCCAGTACAGAGGAGAAGAAGAAATGAAAGGCAGGAGAGGGGGGGAAAAAGGAGGGAGGAGGTGAAGAATGGAGGTATAAGAGCCAGAAGAGAAATTGGTCTAGAGGGAAAGGGGGGGAGGGGGGACGGGGTGGAGAGAATGACACTGGGTGAAGGAGAGAGAAAGAAAGAAAGATAACAGATAATAAATGTTTCAGCACATAGCACAGTGTTAATCCATTCAGTGACACCCAGGCACCAGGCCGTCACAGAAACCATGCCATGATCCGGCATGTGAGAGAGGAAGAAAAAGAGAGGGGGAGAGAGACAGGAGAGAGGAACAGAGAGAGATGGAGAGAAAGAGAGAGAGGGGGAGAGAGGGACAGAGAGAGATGGAGAGATGGAGAGAAAGAGAGAGCGAGAAAGAAAAAGAGAGGGAGGCACTATTCCGCTATCGGGTGTGTGCCAGAGGTACACAGGTTGTTAGACACAGTAGAAGTTCCTCTCCTCTTGGCATTGACATGAGCATGAATATATTCAAGAAAACTAAGAATATAACCTGTCAAAACTAGCACCTTTCCATTTTACTCATTTTAATTTGTGTGCAGGTGGGGGGGGGGAAAGACCCATGCATGTGCGGTAAAAGAAAATGTAATTTGAAGTTTCAGCTCTTCCACTTGCACCTGAATATAAATGAATCAGGTGCGCTTCGGGCTGTTGACCTGTAGGTTAATATGCAGCGTGTGCATTGGGATGCAAAGCGCGACCCAGGCCGTGTTTGTGAGGGGTTGGCTTTGCGGTACATGGCTAGCGGAAAAGAAAGAAAAAAAAACACCGCGTTCCCGATCGGAAGAGCGCAGCATTCCGTGATCCCTCCGCCTGCGAAACGTTTCGCTGTTTGTGCAGACCTTCTCGGCAGATTAGCGAGCGGCGCTTCGAGGCGATTCGAGCTGCTTTTTTTTGCGGATGATTGCGGGTTAGACTCGCGGTGTCGGCTCGTGTCTACAGCGCTACGTGTGCATTTCACAGACCGGCTGGGTTACCCGACTGCGCCGATGTGACTGGAGGTGGGAGATACTGCTTCGAGCGAAAGCAGATAAAGTAGTCAGCATGCGAGTGAAAGGAGAGAGAAAGACGCTTCACCAACGGTGATGTACCAGCTCCCCCCCCCCGCCCCCCCCGCCCCCACCCACCGCCAAACCCCCACCAGGGAAATGTAACGCACACTCCACTAAACTCAATCTGGCTACTGTCACTGAGACTAACATTCACTTTCCAAAGACAATATTCTTCAATTTGCTACCCTGTTTGTTCCAAAAACTTATATATATATATATATATATATATATAGTCTTGCACATTCCATTAAGACTCCAATGTGTCCCACGTGATGAATGTAGCATTTGAGTGCTGACGCGAAGCCGGCATTTTTAAATGTGTGAACAGGCCCCAGAGCACGCGGCATCGTGGCCTACACAAGCGTGCCTATGAGCTGCCAGCCAGCAGCCGCGAGGTGAACATACCGCTGCAGACCAGGACTGTTACCGCTCAGGCTGTTCCGCGGGGCCTGACTGAAAAAACAAAATGTCCTAGGCACGTGTGACGCAACGTCACTGAGGCCTTGCTCCAGGCTGTTGGGAGAAATTTGTTCATTTAAAAAAATAATAGAAATGGATCCTGCTGTTGCAGCTTTTGCAGAAACATTCTAAAATCAAAAGATAAAAAATTTAAAAGCGATAGATTGGGGGCCTCTAAAGCAAATTCTCATGATAGGCACCTGTGTGATTGAAGCACCCCCTACCGCCCCCCCCCCCCCCCCCCCCCCGCTCCCCCACGCTATCACCCACGCCTCACCCCTCCTCTCTGCACCAAACACATTTTTCGGTGAATCACCACAGCTATTATACCCCTGCCACCCAACGCTCCCCCCGCCCCCGCCCCCGCCCCCCAACCCCTCACCTCTCCAACCACCCTGACCATCCTGTTAGCAGACAATGGAGGAGGAGGATTCACCATGACAACGGTTAAGTCACCATGGCTGACAGGCGAAGCCGTCCAGGATGTTGCCGGGGAGGGGAGCGGGGCTGTGTGCATCCTGAAAGCAGATGCAGTCCAGCACTGAGAGCTTTTTTTTATTATTACTTAAGAACCCACCTTGTTCCACGCCTGTCGCTCGCTAAAGGCAATTATCTTCCCAATTAAGACTTTAATCAACAGCTAATCAGCGTCTGTTAGTGATCTGGTCAAGGCTGGGCAAATCGCTCAGCTGCAGCCACGCACGCCGATTTATTAATCGGGTGGGGGGGGGGGGGGGGGGGGAACAAAGATGGCCGACACCTGCGCACTTTCGCGCCAGTGCTCGCCGTGGATTCCACGCCAGATAAGACGGGTGTGACGTCACCGCACCCTCGCGAAACATCACGCGAACGGAGCTCTGGGCGCCGACGCCGATCTGGCGGGCGGCTGGTTTACTGCAACCGAGACGCGCCTGGCTGGACAGAGTCCAGGGCGGCCATTAGCGGCTAGCGCTCGAGCGCCTGTATTGTAGATGAGGTGAAGAGTCCGTGCAGCAGGGGAAACGGTCACCACTTATGAGCAAGTGTCAGTCAATAGCCACTCCAAGAAGTAATTGCGAAGCGCTGAGCAGCTTTTTTAATTGGTTCTGAGGCGCCCAAAGCAGTTAAGGAGACTTGGTTTCATTAGGGCTATAGACTGGACAGTGTGTGTGTGTGTGTGTGTGTGTGCGCGAGAGAGAAAGAGTGTGTGCGTATTTGAGCGTGCAAGCGTGTGGGTGCGTGTGCACACTTTAGCTGTTAACTTCTTACAACCTTTCTTGGATTGCCAAATTTTTTTGAGGCAAGTACCCAGCTATAGCTCCGTATATATATATATATATATATATATACGTGCATATATAAATATAAACAATATCTAATTCTGTATTGACTTTTGTTGATATCTTTACTCTATAGAGGTGATTATTATATGTGTCTGCGTATGGCTTCCATATGAAAGTGTTAATCTCTATTGAAGGCAGTGACTCACGAGGCTCCGCCCATTTCCACCGGCCCGTCAAATGCTAATCCACATGACTTCAATTTCATTACACTGTCTCGTGCATGTGTGCGAGTGTGTGTGTGTGTGTGTGTGTGTGAGTGCTTTGAATTTATGTATTTACACGATGAATTGATTGATTAGTCAAACTATATGCAGGGTTTTTTTTTTTTTGTATTCTTTAATGGATATGGATTTTATAAATTTATGGCCTGGTAAAAGAGTATGGGTGTGTTTGACCCCATCAGCAGCAGGACTGGCTCCAGCAGAGCTGAGAGACAGGGGGAACAGCGTAATTACCCGGCTGTGAGATCAACACTGATGCTACTGGCTCTACGTCTGCCCGACTGGTTAGACACAGTCAGGCCGTCTCACCGTCTGCCCGACTGGTTAGACACAGTCAGGCCGTCTCACCGTCTGCCCGACTGGATAGACACTGTCCGGCTGTCTCACCGTCTGTCCAACAGCTTAGACCAAGGGCATAAGTTTTGTTTGAATATTGGGGGGACTGAAATGCATAGACCCCAAGAACTGCATCCTGGGGGCAAGCCCCTTGGAAGAAATTGAAAACAGTTGAAAAATGACCATTTAAGATTCATTCTAAGGTAAAATACTCCAAACAACTGGTCAGTATATCTCAATCACAACATGAAATCCCCATCTTTAATATATGAAATAATTTTTCTCATCATCATGCTGTATTATTCAGGGGGCAGGGGCGGGTTACTTGGGCTGTTTTGTAATATTGGGGGGGTTGTAAGTCCCCTCTCCCCCCCCCCCCATAAATTACATCCCTGGGTTAGACACTGTCGGGTCCTTTGAGAACAACATAGGCAGCAGTCTGTACATCAGTACATCATCTAGGCTGACAAGCCATCGCAAGCTAAGAGCCTCACTGACTGTCAAACAAGTCCCTGGGAGTACAATGTTGGGGGCGCATTTGCAGGAATCACACTTTACCCCCCCCCCCCACACACACACACACACACACACACACAAATACACCACGTACATTGGCTGGGGTGTGTAGGTAGTGTAACACCTGTTTCGATGATTCATTTGTTTGGTTTTGTTAAACAGTTCTCTTAGGTTTGCATTCGTGTGATTGTGCAGGAGACTAGTGCAATATCGGCCTGTGAAGGAGGTCCTGTCTTTGCGTGCAGCTTACAGGTTTAGCTCAGTAAAGGGATGATGGCACAATATACTGTCAATCACTCCATTTACATTGATGTGTAAAACTGTTCTTAGAAATTGCCTTTCACTTTGCTTGTTATCCCCACCCCCCCCCACCCCCCTTCCATACGCAGATGAATATATTTCGATATGAAATTTGACTTCACGAACATTTTGTAGCGTGAAATATGTACCTTTCAAAAAAAAACGCAGACAGAATGAGTTCTGCTGCAAATTGCCTGCTTGGCTTGGCTGTTTTTTTTTTTGGTCATGCAGATTTATCATCCTCAGTCGCAGGGAGAGAGGGAAAGAGACGGGGGGTTGGGTGGTGTGGGGGGGGGGGGAGGGTGGGGGGGTGGAGTCCTGCGTTACTGCTGAACCATCAGAGCAGCCACCGTAACTGCCACACGCTCCCTGACCACCCCCCCCCAGGCTCACTGTACTGTAAGGAAGGGCCCAGGTCGGTCAAAGCAGAGGAGAGTGGGGCATAGGGTATACACACTGCTGGTGCAAAAACACACACACACACACACGCACACACACACACACACACACACACACACACACACGCACACATACACACACACACGCACGCACACGCACACACGCACACACGCACACACGCACACACACGCACACACACACACACACACACAGACAGAAGCCCCAGCTCACTGCTGTCTTGGACTTTGACCTGTCTGCCTCCTCCACTTGTTATGTAACTGCTTGGCACTGCAAAAAAATATTCTAGGAGCTGTACAATTACAGGAATGTTTGTATAGATATCTACCTGTGGATCTACATTTTTTAAATAAATAAATAAATAAAGGAGGATTCTTTTTCTTTCCATCTCTCCCATCTCTTTGTCTTCCATTTCCCTCGCAAAAAATTCGCCACAAATGGAGACTCTGTGGAGGGACTGTGTGAAAGTTCCCAGAGGAAGCCTCTCTCCAGACCACGGGGCGCGGGATTAGCTTTACCCACCTTCCCCGAGGTATTTATTGACTTTTTTATTCGCCTGGGTTAAGCGTGGTCCCGTGTAAATGCACCCGACAGGGAAAGTTTTCCCATCGCACCTCGCCTCAGCGCCCCGCGGCCCGTCACCCCCCGATGGGCTCCAGCGCATTTCGGAAAACCCCCAGGGTCCTTTCTTTTGTTCTTGCTTTTTTTATTTTCTCCCGCTTCCCGCAAACGCGTGAGAATTCGCTCGCAAACACTGAGCGGCGGTCAGGCTTTCCTCTTACAGGAGGAAAATGATTTTAAAAATCGGACAAAGAAAAAGGTTAAAATTTTCGTTTTTTTTTAAAGGAAACATAAGCCAGAAAAATGATTTCTTAAAAATAGATATTGTTGTTTCTGCATTAATGTGTGTATTCAGCTTCGTAGATTGGGAGATAATCAATGAACATTAATTCTGGTTAATAGCCAGTACCCGGTTAAGTGATCGGTGGAGGGTCACACGATGACGGTCACATGTTGATGCTTTCACAGCTTTGCTATAGCAACGCTGATAAGGATCAATAGCTAATTCAGGCATGAGACTTTGGATTTTGGAGAAGGGGGGAGGCATGCAGTTGTCTCACCCAATGACCCAATCCAATAAAAGGTGTCATTGCAATGAACAACAATACCAGTATTGAACTAGAACTGTCAGTCAACACACAACAGTCCAGCATGCGTGGCTGGCCCTCTGCCCAATGTCTTTCACCAGAGCATGCAAGAACTGCAATAGGGGACATGTTCTCCTCACTCTCGCTCTTCTCTCTCGCTCTCTCTCCCTCCCCCCTCTCTCTCAAACCCTTTCTCTTGCTCTCTTTCTCGTTCTCTTTTTCTCGCTCTCTCCCTCTCTCACCCTTGCTCTCTCTCTCTCTCTCTCTCTCTCTCTATCTGCGTCCATACATATTTGCCACATCCTTCTTCTTCTCCAGTTTTTTTCAGGACCAGCTTCATAACACACTGAGACAAACTGTTTTGTTTAATTAGTGTTGATCGCTGCATATTGCCTACTTGCTTTGGATCTTAATCTGGCTGACAGGGGCTTAAGATAACAGTTCAAAAGGAGTTTTTCTGCTGAGACGCTGCGCACTTACGGTCAGACCCAGAGCCTCAGACTGCACCGCACACGAGTTCTCCTCTCAACACCAGACTTCTTCTCCTCTTTGCCGACATTTCACAAGTACACAGCTAATGTCCCCTGTGATTTCACACGTCTGACTGAGAGAGAGTGAGCGAGAAAGAGTGAGAGTGAAAGCAGGAGATTTAAAAGTCCCATAGCAGTTATTTCACTGTTTCTTAACCGAGTGCAGTTTCTACAGGAAGTTGTGTTCCGCGCATACCAATCAGACCTAATCTCTGTGGCAATATGTCATACCAGGATCCCTCCATCCACCACATCCCATACAAACACACACACCACCCTGCAACACATTAAGGAAATGTTTCCAAATGTTTCCCCTCTCTCTCTCCCTATCTCTATCTATCCCTATACCTCTCTCTCTCTCTCTCTCTCTCTCTTCCTCCCTCCCTCTCCTGCCTTAACCTGCAACATTAACTGCCCACTGAAAAGTTGTTTATGGGGAAGGTGTCGGTACATCTGTCTCCGATTTCCCCTCACGCCGTCCTTGCATTTGATTTTTATGAAACCAAGGTTTAAAGCTCCACACTGATTAATGCTCCACACCTCCCCCCTGTGGCCGGAGGGGGAAGTAACCACGGTGGCCTGTGACAGTGGCACAGATGGCAACATGGATGGCAAGTCTGCATACAGAGGTGTTGCCATGGTGAGGCACCAGAGAGGGCTTTCTGGACTGCATGCTAGACAGAAGCCGTACACGTGAAGCAAACGCACTACAAGCAGAAGTACACAGAACCACATCTGTACTACCAAACGCATACGAGCTCGCACACTCATCGAGCCCCCCCCCCCCCTCGCCCACCCCCCAGCCCAAGCCTGTTCAAGTGAGCACAAAGACGCCTCCATGTCCCACATGCAGGCACACAGGCGGTCAGTTCTGAGGTTTGCGTTCTTTCTGAACTGAGAGCTAGATTTGTTTATCTGTGTGCCATTTTCTCACATCAGCACATTTAAAGCCAAGCAAATAGCCTGGCAATTCACCAA
Source organism: Anguilla anguilla (assembly GCF_013347855.1). Taxonomy (NCBI): domain Eukaryota; kingdom Metazoa; phylum Chordata; class Actinopteri; order Anguilliformes; family Anguillidae; genus Anguilla; species Anguilla anguilla. The sequence goes on along the minus strand of NC_049202.1, from coordinate 62,545,577 downwards.
AACAAATTTCAAGGTCTTATGCTCTAAGTCTCTGATGTAGGTTATTTATTACTGTGAGTAAGCTATTTACACAGTATTATTTGCTGCTTTGTTCTTTGGACGGCACTTGGGAGGAAGTCAAAATTACACACCGCGATGGAAAATTAGGTTACTCGAACTGAGGTGGCCAAGAGACATGACTGAAGCTCGTCAAACTGCCGATTTCGGCCTCCCAGCGGCGGGAACCAATCACGGCGCAGTACAGAGAAAGCCACAGGGGATGACATCGCTTTCTCCAGCAGACTCGCTCCGTCCTGACTCACAGCCCACGGCCGCTTCCTCCGGAGAGCTGCTCAGAGGACCATCTGGCTGGGGCAGGGGGGTCAGACAGGCTGCCCAAAATCTCAGAGCCCTCCCAACAGAAGGGCACAGCGGAGTATTAACTGCACTGTCACTCTCAAGGCGCTGCCTCTTTCTCCTTTTCTTCCTCCCTCTCCTCTCCTCTCCAGGCAGCAATGACCTCAGTCTATCTGCTCCCCCTTGGCTAAAGCTAAGTATGCTTTCCTTTGTTAGTAACTAAAGGTAATATGGATTGTCCAGTAGGGGGCAGTCTATCTATCTATCCATCCATCCATCCATCATCTATAATCGTGAATTCCTGGTCAGGGTCACGGGGGGTGCTGGAGCCTATCCCAGCGTGCACTGGGAGAGAGGCAGGAATACACCCTGGACAGGTCACCAATCTATCACAGGGCACACACACCATTCACTCACCATTCACACCGATGGACAATTTAGAGTGGTCTACTTAGTACTCACCCAATGTATAAAGCTTGCTCTTCTATGTAGTGACAGGGACACTGTGCTGTCGAAGGCTCCGTTTTTTCTGGATGAAACCAAGGTCCTTTTCGGTTACATTCTCAGCAGTGAGTTATATTCAAATTAGGCACACAAAAAGAGGCTTTATAACGATTAAAACAAACCAAAGAGCACGTATGACGTGAGAATTGCGCATTGTCAGTGAAGACAGAAGCAGCGTGCAAAACACCTTTCCGCAGGCGTGATCATCTTTCAGTCTGTGCGTTTAGCAACTTTAACAGCTTTTATATTATCTTTTTCTTCTGATGGCAACATTACCATTTTCCATTTTATCTAAATGCACAGGCGTTCTATGCATTCAAAGTCATCAGTAGTTTAATAGAGTGACATTTTAAATATTAATAATAATATCCTGCATTTTTACAGAGCTTTTTCGAAAGGACGCCAATAGTTTCAATGATCCCAGTATTACCAGTGCTTCACATTTTCAAACGTGAAAAACGGTGATAAATGTACTCCAGGTATTGGTGAAATATTATAGCAAATATGTATTCAATAAATGCATGGCAGAATGAGCTATTGCATATGCACAATTACATGCTGTATGTTAACTTATTTTCTACTCCCTTGCGTTCGGAGTTGTGACAATTCGCTTTCGCGCGGCATTTAACTGGCGTTCGACGTTTCATATTCATAAGAAATGCAAGAAAGTGCTGGGATGCCTAAATGTTTCAATGTGCAGAGACAGAGCAGCAGAATTAATACGAGGGACGGTCATTAGATTTTCTGGGGCGACGACAATATCAAGGTTTATGTGTCGGTGCCTTGGTATTTAAAAAGGCAAGTTTGGCTGTGTTATGTTGCGGTATTACGCACGGTACGCGTCATTTTTCAACCAGTAGATTTCGACCTCGACCACCACAGAAATGTAATCATTAGCTAGTGTTGATTGCACAGGAGCAGCCAAGGGTAATATGTCACGTCCGCTCGGTCTATTTTGAAAATTGAACTAGAGAACGGAACCAGTCTAGCATGAACAGCCAAACAATTCTCGCACAACAGCTAGCCATTTAAGTGATGAACACCATTGCCAACGTTGCACTCTCAACTTTATTATGTATATCCCAGCACTGAGAACCACATCAGACACGAAATATAGGCTATAAAAATGAAACCGGTCCAAACACCCGGTATCCGTACATTTGCATCAGTCGCCTAAATTTGAGTTGAAGGCGGTATTTTTCAGCTGAATGATATCTCGACACATTACCTTTATTTATTTTACCTCTCCACTTTGAGCGTGGATATTCCAGAAATCTCCATGGATAACGCCATTTCAGTCAATCAGACCAGCTCTGCGGTTCTAGATTTAATCCCAAGAGCTACTTTTATTACTGCTATTATAGATAATAACTTTAGTCAGCTAGCCATTATGAATGTGGCTTTTTACGCCTACAGAAAGCACAATAATTAAAGCGACACCGTGCGCATTTTACCGACTTCTGTGCACTCCTTTTCGCCTTAATGTCTGGTAATTGAATTTACCAGACACTAAGCACAGTTTAGAGCAGTGGTCTCCAACCCTGGTCCTGGAGAGCTACAGGGTCTGCTGGTTTTTGTTTTCACCTTAATATCAGCACCCAATTGAGACCCAAGACAACAGGTGAGTTGAGTTAACTGTGTAATCAACTGCTCTAATTGATTAATGAAGTGCAGAGTCACTAAGAAAACCAGTAGACCCTGGAGGTCTCCAGGACCAGGGTTGGAGACCACTGGTTTAGAGCAAAGATATAATACGAGGCTGTGGGCTACACCAGGTCGGTAATTCGGCTGGCACCTCCCAGATGGTGGAGTTTTAGAAAGTCCTAGAAATTGTTCAGAAAAATGGTCTCCAAATTCATTCTCCACCGCAGCTTGGATCCCACTAAGCAAAGATTGGGCCGGAACATATTGGATTCCGTGAAGGTTAAATAGAACATTTGAATACATACGTTTAGGTTCACCGCAGCATGGCCCACAACTGACTGTCGCCCAACATAATAGGGGCCTGATTTACTAAAACTTTAAAACTAATAACACAACAAATGGTTGGTGCAAAACAAATACCATGACCAAACGTTGTTCATGTTATTGGTTTTGCGTGTGCTAAAAGGTTTTGCACGTGCTCAAAGGTCGTAGTAATTCAGACCCATTAGGTGTTTTTGGAGTCTGCATCCAGGTTCATTCACTTATAAAACGCCTGACATTTTCGGTCATTTGGAGCTTACGAGCGTCTTAGATGCGTTTGGCCTTGTTTCCACATGATGGCAGTCTTTCATCAAATCGGTGGTTTGCTATTAACAAGTCTTGGTCTTGGCTGCGTATTTTGCAATAAAGGTTTTGATTTGTAGATTCATTTTGTGTTTTAATGTCTCTGGCTGGACATCTTCTGTTTTTATTGACACAAAATCTGATATTACTTTTAATACTGGTGTTATCCTGTGACTGAATAAAAGATGAAATGAGAAAGCATTGCACTGACAGTTTTATTGCAGGGATCCGAAGAAGAGTTGTGTTTCGCACTATTACAGTGGTGACGGTACATCATGTAAACAATAAAAGGGAGGACATTCCGCAAAGATTTGTCCATAACGTAGTCCATTTGCATTGCAGATGAATATTAGGACCAGTATGCCATTGGTGTTATTGTTGTTGCTATGACAACAGGAATAATATTAAATGACTGTTAGTTCAATTTATGTAGCACCTTTTTCAACGAGGCGTTCAAGGTATTTGCTATGAGTGGTATTGTGGTTCTTCCACTGCCGACATACTGCGGTAATTCACGCACCAGAATATTAAAACTGCAAATTCAAGGAGAGATTTTCCTTTGCCAGTTAGGCTCGAGAGTTATCCAACCATACATTTAGCCGCTGCACAGGCGTCTATACCTGTTCTGGTGTATCACTGCCATGGGATCTCTACCACCCAGTGTCCATGTTTTAATTATTCAGCTGAGTGCTGGAAGTTCCGGCAACATTGGGGAGAACTGGGTTTTATTTCAGAGGGTATAGCACCCCCTACTGGCCTACAATCACCACACACAGAAGCCTTCCCATGTATTCTATGGATTTTTCCACATCCAAGTGCTAAGCCAACAATTCACAGCAAAGCTTAGGCTGGGATCTATAGCACAGCTCTGATGAAAATGTCACAAGCTGTATTCATGAATCAAGCGGCAAGCGCCTGCAGAGGTAATGCCAAGCCTGTGCCGTAGCCGTGTTGTTTTGGTGAAAAATTAATCTTGCTGTGACCCGTGCAGGGTACCCACAGCAACCGCTCAGGCGCTGTGATCTGAGAGGAAGGGTGCAGGGTGCTTCTGTTTTTTCACCCTTCTCAGTTCCTTTTCTCCACCTCTTTGCTCGCTCTCGCTCCATCTCTCATTACATTACATTACATTTATTTAGCAGACGCTTTTATCCAAAGCGACGTACAAAAAGTGCATATTATGGTCATTGGACAACTACAAAACACAGGTTCAATAAGGTACAATACTCATTTTGTACAGTTACTTATAGCCAAGAACATAGTTTAGTTCACGCAGTGAACATTATTCTGACCTAACTTATGCAAAGCCAAACTAGGGAGAAGAACAAGCTACAATATTAGGACAAATACAAATTACAAAAAGTGCTGGAATGGAATGGGGGTACATGTAACATGAGTGTCATGAAAGGGGGGATCTCTACCTTCTCTCTCAACCCCCACACCTCCCCCCAACCCTCTCTCTCTCTCATATCAGGTGTGAGAATAAAGATTAAAGATATTAATATTTACTGATTTTTGTGTACTCATCCCCTCTCAAAAGCAGAAAGATGTCACACACACACAAACACTCACAAGTACTCACTCAGTCACACAAACACACACACACATTGTTGTTGTGTTTATTTCTTGCCCATCCCCCCTGCACTCTCTCTCTCCTCTGATATGGTTTTCTGACCTGGCCAGAGTGGCTGCCCTGTTTTCAGGAGGGGGGAGTGGGGGGGGGGGGGGGGGGGGGGGGGGGCGGGAGAGACGCCACTCTCAGAAGGGAGCTCTGCGGTTGCTATGGTTATCTCCCGAGGGAACGTTACCTGCCTCGGAAAATCCCGCAGATTCTCTCTGATCTAAAGCAGGAGAGCCTCCTTCCTGCTCCGGCCAAGCCCCCAGACCTGCACTCAATCTCCCCTCTGTTCCAGCGGACAGGACGTTACACGCAGAGTTAGGGGAGAGATAGATGGAGGGGAGAGAGAGAGAGACAGAGTGAGTGTGTGTGTGTGTGAGAGAGAGAGAGAGAGAGTGAGGGTGAGAGAGACAGAGTGAGTGTGTGTGTGTGAGCGAGAGAGAGTGAGGGTGAGAGAATGAGTGTGTGTGTGTGAGAGTGAGTGTATGTGTGAGTGGCGGGGGGTGTGAGAGAGACTGTGAGAGAGAGAGTGAGTGTGTGAGAGCGAGAGAGACAGAGTGAGTGTGTGTGTGAGAGAGAGAGTGAGGGTGAGAGAGTGAGTATGTGTGTGTGAGAATGTGAGTGTATGTGTGCAAGTGTGAGTGTGTGTGTGAGTGGTGGGGGGTGTGAGAGAGACAGTGAGTGTGTGAGAGTGAAAGATAGAGTGTGTGTGTGTGTGTGTGTGTGAATGGGATGGAGTGATATCCTTTTCCATTTCTTTCACCTTTTCTCTCACAAATTCAATTCAATGTGCTTCACTGGCAGGAAATACGCATAGCAGATCTTGCCCAAGAAAACAAGAATATATGAAAACAAATAGTGTAACAGTACAAGCAATGCATGAATGATAATTCACACAGTTACAATTACAATCAGAGATTCATATAAAATGACTAAAGTACCCAGGAGGGAGAGTGTGTCTGTGGAGTCTACCAAAGAAAAGTAGAATAAAAATGAATGGCATTAAAAACATTATAAACAGAATAAAATAAAACAAACAGAAGAAAATAAAGAGTTTCAACGTTTGCTCTTAAAATACATTACATTACATTACAGGCATTTCGCAGACGCTCTTACCCAGAGCGACTTACACAACTTTACATTAACATTGCATCCATTTATACCGCTGGATATATACTGTAGCAATGCAGGTTAAGTACCTTGCTCAAGGGTACAACGGCAATGTCCTACCTGGGAATTGAACCTGTGACCTTTAGGTTACAAGACCTTCAGGTTATATGATCATGTTCATATTAATTTGTACTAGTTTATATCCTTGTATTTTTTGTCCGTGCTTGTGTGCACTTGTTGGCTTGTTCACTTGTCTGTTTGCCCATAAGAATTATATCACACAGTCCAGACCTTTTCAGGGTTGTCTGGGGTTCAAATGTCTATATCACTCAGACTCTATATTTAAAGGAATCAAAGCAGTTGCACCTGTGCTCTCAACAGACAAACCCGGCGACAACTAATCAAATCTATAACTGGGTCCCTTAATACGGCTAATAACTCGAGCCAGATTTTCACGCAGAAGGCTTTGTTATACCGGGGAGATGACAGTGAGCCTAACTACCGTACATAGAGCGTGAGTCACCGGCCGCCCTGCCAATCACGAGGCCCCAGACAACCAAGCCGACATGACAGAGCAATCGTGGATTAACTGCCTCAGTGAAAGCGGGTTATCGTTCCATATCGTCGTCTCAATGTCAGCCAATAACCATGGACCTGCACCGCAGGGAAGCCTTTCCTGCTCAATATGAGGGATACTAAAACAAAGATAACATTTTATTTTAAATTTATCCTTTATTTTTACCAAGAAACCCCATTGAGATTAACATCCATTTTTCACGGGGGACTGAGTCATAATGACAAGACAACTTACTGTAATGGAACAAGACAAGTCAAAATTATAAACAATGGGTAAAGATTTAAAAACAGGTGCACTTTTCAGTAAAAAGAAATTTAAAAAAAACATGGTTGTGATGTCACCTTACTCAGAGAACAGAAAAGAGGTCTACCAATCAATGAGTGCATTGGTAACAACCAATAGAACAATCCAAATGATGATTGGTAGGTACTGTCTGGCTTTACTTCCAAAAGCTTTGTGGGAATTGCAAGGAACTACCCAGAACGTACCCACCAATTATAATCAGCACTGTTCATTTGTTCTCCGTGAGTGCCTAGCTGTTTTCCACAAAACAAGTTTTCACTTTTTGTACACTGTCTAATACTTATTTCATTATACCTGTGTAATGCCCTGTGAACATTATTGTGGTGAAAAATCAGTGAAGTTGGTGTTGGCTAGGGGTTCAGGTGAAAACCAGGCTACTTTTGGTTTAAAAGTGAAAGTTCTTTTAGCCAACTAGAACATAGCAAAGGCTATATCCGAGTATAAACCTGAGCAATATCGGGGTTAACCTAGTTTGCTTATGTCAAAACGTCTCTTAACCAAGATGTCCGCCCATCCAGACGTTTAGATTTTGCTCACTAACAGTATTAACAGTTCTGCAAGTCAACACGTGTGAAAACATGTAATCCAAACAGCCTTTCTACACCACCTTTACTCTGGTCTGAGCACCCGTGCAGTGTGACATTCTGTACACTGAAACATGAATGCCTTTCTCCAGCTACATTTCAGCACGTTACACCAGCCCTTGGGTAGGAATGTCACAGCTGTTTGTTTATTGGTGAATCTGGAGTTAAGGGCAACAATTCCTCCTAACTAATGTCCTGTCAGAGCAGCCTTGATTAATGTCTGCAAGGAGTGAGGGTCTGTGGTCATCTGTGGACAAACTCTGCAAAGTGGCAAACTCTCAGCCCGGTGTAGATTTGGGGTATGCCCCTTGCCAGCCCACAACTCATCCCAAGGCTACGGTCCAAAAGCAGGCCAGACCTTCTGGGGCCCCCGTGAAGTCCGGCTGTGCGCCCCTGTTCAATCTGGCAGTGAAATCGCCCGCCGGGTAAACTGGATGCGAGCGAGCCTCGGCGCCGTGGAGCCGACTTCGCCATTTTCGGCCGGGCAGCGCTCGGTGCGTCATAAACGCTAACACACGGCGCTGTTCAGTGCCAGGGTCTGCATATGCGATGTACTGTAAACAGGGGAGCGCCATCTGCTTTCTCCCCTGCTTTCTCCCCTGAGGAGAACCACCTCTCGTCCTCCTCCCTGCATGCACGCGCAACTGCTTTACAAAGCGCCAAGATCATGACCTTTTTTTGAACTATGGTGTAAAAGATCATAGAGGCCCTGTGCTGTGCAGCAGTCATCTCTTTGAATTTGTTTTGCAAAATGTCCATTAAGTTAATTGAATTATCTTCCCTTTTTTTCCTTACGTACCTTCTTATTCTCTTAGTAGTTGATTATTTTCCCATTTTTTCCCTATTATTTACTTTTATAATAACCAGCTTGCCAGCTCACTCTGTGTGCCTTCATTTTATATTTATATATTTGATAACAGGTTGGATCCACAAGCCTCTAGGACAGTGGTACTCAAATCTGGGCCTCGTGGTCAGCAGTGCTGCTGCTTTTCATTCCGCTCCTCTAATCAGGACAGATTTACACCTGGCACACCAGGTGAATTCAATCTCTGGCCAATTAGTGGCATTAATCAATCAATTAAGTATCAGGGAGAAATGAAAACCAGCAGTAATACTGGCCTCGAGGGCCAGATTTGAGTATTCCTGCAAGAGGGGATTGTTTTTACACAATCAATAGTAATTACAATAAACAGCGCCACCATTCTGCCTGGAGGTGCAACTGCCACACACCTCAAGGGTGAGTGCAGCCATCATAAACAGCTGCTCAATCTGAAGCAGGCACTGTTTTATATCCCCGAATAACTGCTTTGTAAACTGACTGATTGAACTGTTTTACAATCTGTGTGAAATCTATATTACACGTATGGACACTTTCGAGTTTGAGTAGTTACAAGAACTAAGGACATTCCTGACATTTAGAAGAAAAAAACATTGAGCATGTTTGCATTGTTAAACTGCAGTCTCAAATAAAGAACTGAAAGGTTTGCATGTATGTGTGTGTCTGTTTGTGCCTGTGTGTGTCTATCTGTGAGTGAGTTTCAGTGCGGGTTTTAGTGTGTGTGTGTGTATATATGTGTGTGTGTCAGTATGTGTTAGTGTTTGTGTGTATCGTGTAAAAAAAAAAAATCCCGTCTGTGCAAACACCGATTTTCAAGGAGCACTTAAAGAAGCTTTTAAGGGTAGCACTTGGGGGTGTTGCAGCAGTTCTCTCTCCCCTTTGATCCTGCACTAGAGCTGAGTCATGCAGTAACAGGTCCATTTGTGTCTTTACACAGCAGTCAGCATCGCTGTGATGGACGGGAGTAATGGTCCTGGAATCCTCTGCCCGGGGGGGCACTCTTAAATACCATCCGGCTGCTTCACGAAATTAACATGAGCCCCAAGCTGCGCTCCCCTCTGTCCCCCCTCTGCATGCACATATGCGCACATGTGTGCATATGTGCATGCACCTGTGTGTGTGTGTGTGTGTGTGTGTTTGTGTGTGTGTGTGTGTGTGTGTGTGTTTGTGTGGGTTTTTGCGCTTACATGTGTGTGTTTGTGTGTTTGCATGTGTCTGCACAAATATGCGTGTGTGCACATGTGCATGTGTATTTGCCTTTCTGGATATGTCTCCGTATGAACCAATTATGTGCATTTGTGTGTGTATATATTTTTATTTTCACATCTGAGTATGACTGACTAACAATCTCGCATGCATGCCATGTACTGCATTTGAGTGTGTGCACGTGTGTGTGTGTGTGTGTATGTTTTTGTTGCTGTGTTACAACTGCCAACTGTTTGTGTTCGTGAAATTAATCAGCAGTCCACACCCCACCCTTTACCCTTCTATGCACCGCAGGGTCAAAACTCTGTGAAATCCGTTCAGAGGGCCTGCTTGCCTGAAGCCTGTGAAGCACACAGTGTGTGGCAGCCGCCGCTCGCCCGCCTTCACGTCACCCCGATTAGAGACGAGCGGCAGTCCACTGTTCAAATCACCATGGTGATGAGGTCGCCAATTAGGCAGGACGGGTAATCTGTCTCTTTAAGTGGCAGCCAGTTATCCAGCGCAGCGGAGTGGAGATCTGTTGTAGAAGGAAGGCTGTCAGTCCTGCTCCCCCCTGCCTCCCACCCACCGCTACTGTTCAAATGATCCTTTATTATTTCTGTGGTATGGATTTCTACACCCTGGTCAATTTGTCACTTAATCATTTATTTACTCGATCGTTAATTCATTAACTGATTCATTTGTAACCGCAGGTCGGCATCGATAAACATGATTACCTTCTGACCACTGGGGCTGTTAGAGCAGAACAGGCTGGACCGGGAAACAGAGAGAGAAGGGGAAGCAGCCACTGAGAGTTGGGTGATTACAGAAATTGAGGCCGGCGGAAGGTAAACTCCTCAATAAAGGCCTGAGAGGGAGAGAGATGTGTGCAGGAGGAAGCGCTGACAGACTCGTGCACTCTTGCGAGGAACCAGCACCCACGTCTCCGTGAGGGGCATCAAAGCCCCAGTCAGGGAATGGGAAGGTGGGTTCGGGCGGTTGTGTCCCGTCGCCCACGGACACGCCCAGCAGTGGGTAAAGGGCCAGCGTTCGCGCTCTACCGTCTGCCAGGGCGCTGCTATTTTTACCCTGCAAACGGGGCCCTCTCTTGCCGTGAGCGACCCGTCCGAGAAATGCACACCCAGAGGCCTTCACGTGGGCTTTGAACCTGAGGCTAAAATCTCCCGGGGGCTGCATCCAACCAGCCTATCCGCCTCCCATCCCCACCCCCATGCCCACCCCCACGCCCATCCCTCCCCCAGGCCTGGCCATAGGAGGCTGCAGAAAGTCTCACTTAACCAGCCAGGGTAAGCCTAACTTTGTTACAGTGATGGGGGCTGAGGGCTGGGGGGAAGGGCTGGACTCCAAGCAGGGGGGAGGGGGGGCAGGGAGAGAAAGTCCAAACACTTTAATGTGCCTCTAATTCAGCGCCGCATATGGTGATCACAGCTCGCACAGGGGACGACCACAGACACTTTATATCACTGCTTACTCCCTTACGCACACAGGCTACAGCAGGACCGGGCTAAAGAGCCAGCCCTGAGCTGTCGGAACCCGTGTGGCGGGGGAGGGGGGGCGGGAGGTGTGACTGATGAGGTCAGGTGGGGACAGGACAGGGAGTTTATGTGGCAGACTGGGGCGGTACGAGTGGGGGCGGGGGGGGGAGGGGACTGGGCGGGGCAGATGTCCCAGACACCAATAAAGGACACTGTGCTGTGTTTGGATCCTCCCCTCCCACATTTCCAAAAGCTGTGCTGGCATTAATCAACTCAGGACGCTGTGATTACTCTGGATAAAAATATAGCCGCGTGGGGATTGAACCCTGCTTTAAACACCGTTCAGCGCAGATACGTGAGGTGGAGCAGGGTAATTAGCTTGCATAATGTTTTAATAAAACAAGAATTTACTAAAACTGCTGTCCTGATTTCACCACACCGGTCACAATGCATGTGCATCTTTAATTATATTCCCTTTTCAGTCAATAGCTTATGCCATTAATTAATTCCTGGGTCTGTTATCTGAAAAACGACACTACTGTATTCATGATAAGTATAAATAGCTACGCTCAGCTTTTATGAGTGAAGTGGTTATAATGGGTTTTTATATTAACGGAGGAACTGCGGATGATAACAAATTTTGTTTAATTAAATTAAACAAAGTAACCGGAATTGCTTCTGATTAATGAATTGCTTCATCGTTTTTCTTATTATAAAAGTCCTTGGAGAAATGTGTATGTGACTGGATGACAGGTAAAATATGAAAGTCAGTCTGTTTTTTAGCAAAATAAAAGATTGCAAACTGATTCAAATCTTTAGAACTTTACTTGAGGCAGCAATGTTTAACCAGAGGGTGGCAGGTTCAGGTAGGTATTTCTGCTATAATTTAGCAAGGACCTTGAGCTGAACTGATTGGGTAAAATATGGAATATGAATCAGCGACACTGCACTACAGAGCACACAAAAGGACAGTGATGAAGGTTGCCTTGAATAAAAGTGTTGGCAAAGCTAGAAAAAAAGTTATAATTTATTCAGCTGTCTGGCTGGTGCTCTTTCCCAGAGTAACCTACAAGTCTCAAATGACAAAGTAAATTAAGTGCGTGTCAGAGGAATAAACAGGGACAGCAATAATAGGTGCGTGTAAGTCTTCTGAATTAAATCACTTGTGGGAGGTTTACTTCAGCTGACACCTTTAACCCAGGGTGACATATTCTTTTTTTAGCAGCAAATTTTGTGACCCGTTTGCATAGTTGCATTTTAAGAGGAGGATGACATCAGCACCCAAAACCAGGCCCGAGGGCCCGGACACGCTAGTGTTCTGAAGAGACTTTTTAACATCCCCTCTACAGTGGGGCCCGTGCACTACAGCGAGCCCTGCTGGCATCTGGGGTTCTGTTATTAAAATCTGTAAGGTTAAAGGTCATAGGTGGAGAGGACGTTTTGTCAAAAGCACATGGTCCAAATGTTCGGTGTTACTGTAAATCAACTCTGGTGGAGTACCATGTACAGTGACAGAGTGTGTTTGACCCCTCTGGCTAACGCAAGCAGGAGTGACTCCTGGTGTGTTTGTGTGAGAAAAGTAAAGGGGCCGGCCGACCCCCCCCCCCCCCCCCCCCCCCCCCCCCCCCCCCCCCACCCACCCCCGCTGGATCTTTACTGAACCAGCACCTGTCAGATTAGCTCCATGACTAATCTGTCTGTCAGGGAGTCATGCCTGCCACTGCCCAGTCTGCTTGTGTGTGTGTGTGTGTGTGCCCATGTGCATGCACGTGTGTGTGTCTGTGTGTGTGTCCATGCACATGCACGTGTGTGTGTGTGTGTGTGTGTGTGTGTGTGTGTGTGTGCGTGGATGTGTGTGGGTGTGCGTGTGTGTGTGCACATGTTGAGTGCTACTGCCTTATTCAGAAATAAAGACAAGGCAGGCAGTCAAGAGGAAAGGTGGAAATAAACAATTTCACAGACCACAGGCGCCCACACAATTACCCAGCTACACTGACGCCAGGAATATATGGAAACGTTCTGTTCTTCACAGGGATTTTCCTTTGCTCGTCTCCATTTATTGCATAAGAAATGGACAGGCAAGAAGAAAAAAACATCCGCGTGACAGGTGTTTGTGATGGCAAATCCGTGCTGTTGCTGAAAGTGACATGCAGTGACACGGCCTCACCTGGAGATGTCTTCCCTCCCCCTATCAGCCACTGAGCGCGCGGGTCAGCCGCTACCACAACAAACACAAGGGCCACCAGGCAAACGCGTGCGTGCGGACGGGACCTCTGCCACGGCGCGCCTCCCTGTAAAGTGATGGAGTTGAACAGCTGAAGACGCGCGTGTTACTGGCGCAAGAGAAGAAGGGGGTGGCAGAGAGAGAGAGAGGGAGAGAGAGAGAGAGAGAGAGAGGGAGAGAGAGAGAGAGAGAGAGAGAGAGAGCGTACAATTGTATTGCTCGGACAAGTACCAGACAGCAGAGTGTATGGAAACTACTCCACTGTGATACTTCTCGGATTGTTTTGATTGTCATATTATGATTATTATTTATCATATAGTACAGACCGGCAGCGCAAAGCCGCCAAACTGAGAGAAACAAATCGCCCCGTTCCTCCAGAAGAATAGCTTGGATTGGAGACAGAGATATCCATGTGCCCGATTAGCAGACGATCGTTTCACTCCGAATCGGAATACACAAGCGGTATTGACAGCCGCCTCCGGTGAGCTACTTTCTGGGACAGTGAAAAAGAAAAGAGCAGGTGAGACTATGGGAATGCGGTTTCCGCCAAAAAATCTGACACATGATTGATTTGTGTACTCCTGTTTTGTAACAATGCATTTAATTCTGACTAATAAATTGACGCACAAAAGGTGATGTCGTCTGTCAGGAGATCGATAATAGAGACTGAAACAGAACTACTTACGCTACTCGCTACTCATTCTGGGCGTCTGTCAATCATTTCTGTTCCAATACGACAGCCAAGTGGGCTTCTAATAGGATTTATAAGCAATCCAAATGTGAACAGCCGGATATTGATGTTGTTTGCATATTTTTATTAATTCAAGCAATGGGCTAATTTATTAATAAGAGGAATGCTTTTTTTATTGTTTAGTTTTTGTTTAGTTTTTTTTTTGGGGGGGGGGGGGGGGGGGTGACACGTCAATACTCATACGTCCATTAATACTCAATATTTAAGGACTTGTCACATCTCACAAGGCAGGTTAATGAACAGGAGAAATGTACGCATTCGTGGTACGCATTTCAGTGTGTCAGCACGCGAGAACCGTCTGCGCTATTGCTTACGATACCCATGATTCGTCAAGCTCGCAACTGATTTAAATGGACAGACTATTTTGTCTGTCTCCGCTGAAGTTTTGCGAAGCATTTTTTCCCAGTCACTGTCCATCGTTGGTGACGAATTTACCTCACTCATCACGGTGTCCTTGTGCACATATGACTAGCCTACTGTCGCCTATTCTTGGAGCAGAGCGGGTCAGTTCTTAGGATTGAGTGTGAGAAATCGTCGCGTGGCCTTGACCTCAAGACCCATTGAAACTAAATCCATTCTGAGGTCGCATTTCACGTTTGTCTTTTTCGCCATTCATCATTCCGCTAACAGACAGAGGAACGATGATGAAAACAATAATGCGGAGTTTTCGAGTTCCTAAGTTGACTCGTGGTTAAAAACAAGCCGTTCAAATTGCATATGTGCGGCTATAATTTATTATGTTTGGTAGTTACAGTCGATGTCCCTCGTCGACCCAGTCTCTTTTTATATGAGTTTTTTCAGGGTGTGAAGAGGTAAAACAGGAGTGATTTTTTTATGATAAAGTCTTCATAAAGGTCTTAAACCTCACCTCATTATACACAGGTAGGGTGGATATCGTGTAAAGTTTTATGATCAGTTGACATCAAATATGTTGTCTGACTAACGACAGGACACACAGCTTGGTGAGTTTTAAGTGGTTTCGTACCATGTTTTCAGTACGTTTTAACCTCGTTGTAAATAGTTTATTTTTCTTTACTGTTCGTTGATGCTAATAAATTAAGAGCGAAAGTGTGGATTGATCTCAGTAACTCTGAAGGCTGTGCTGTGGATGTACTTCTTTGTCAGTACTTTGCGAGGTTTCTAAAAAAAAATGGTCTGTAATCATGCTCAATAAGCACAGCAATGGGGACTTGAAAAGACACGTAGGGGAACATTATTTTTTTCTCAGTATGTGGTTTTGTTTGACTGGGTAAATACATGCTTTTTATTTTGGGGGAGTCATTTTTAACATTGTTTTTCAATTGAGTTTGTTTGTGTGTGTGTGTATGGGGGGGGGGCATGTATGTGTAATTGCATGTGTATTTGTGTTTGTGTGTGTGTGTGTGTATATATGCGAGTGTGTATATAGCCTATGTGTGTGCATGGTTATGTGAGTGTATGTGTGTGTGTGTTGTGTGTGTGTGCATGTGTGTGTGTATTGTGTGTTTTGTGTTTGAGTGTGCTTGTGTGTGTGTGTATTGTGAGTGTGTTGCGTATGTGTGTGTGTGTGTGTGTGTTTGTGTGTGTGTTGTGTGTGCATGTGTGTGTGGGGATGTGTGTATATGTGCGTTGTGTGTGTGTGTATTGTGCGTATTGTGTGTGTGTGTGTGTGTATTGTGTGCATGTGTGTGCATGTGTGTGCTTGTGCATGTGTGCGTGTGTGTGTATGTGTGTGCTTGTGCGTGTGTGCATGTGTGTGTGTATTGTGTGCGTGTGTGTGTATGTGTGTGCTTGTGCGTGTGTGCATGTGTGTGTGTGTATTGTGTGCGTGTGTGTGTATGTGTGTGCTTGTGCGTGTGTGCATGTGTGTGTGTGTATTGTGTGCGTGTGTGTGTATGTGTGTGCTTGTGCGTGTTTGCATGTGTGTGTGTATTGTGTGCGCTTGTGCGTGTGTGCATGTGTGTGTGTGTATTGTGTGCGTGTGTGTATGTGTGTGCTTGTGCGTGTGTGCATGTGTGTGTGTATTGTGTGCGTGTGTGTGTATGTGTGTGCTTGTGCGTGTGTGCATGTGTGTGTGTATTGTGTGCGTGTGTGTGTATGTGTGTGCTTGTGCGTGTGTGCATGTGTGTGTGTGTATTGTGTGCGTGTGTGTGTATGTGTGTGCTTGTGTGTGTGTGCATGTGTGTGTGTGTGTATTGTGTGCGTGTGTGTGTATGTGTGTGCTTGTGTGTGTGTGCATGTGTGTGTGTGTGCATGTGTGTGTGTGTGTATTGTGTGCGTGTGTGTGTATGTGTGTGCTTGTGCGTGTGTGTGTGTGCTTGTGCGTGTGTGTGTGTATGTGTGTGCGTGTGTGTGTGTGTATGTGTGTGCTTGTGCATGTGTGCATGTGTGTGTGTATTGTGTGCGTATGTGTGTGCTTGTGCGTGTGTGCATGTGTGTGTGTATTGTGTGCGTGTGTGTGTATGTGTGTGTGTGCTTGTGCGTGTGTGCATGTGTGTGTGTATTGTGTGCGTGTGTGTGTATGTGTGTGTGTGCTTGTGCGTATGCTCGCGCGCGTGCCAAAGAGTTCAGGGTGACAGCTTGACTCATGATACATTAATGGCATCATTTCCAGCCTGCGTTCCAGAAGTCTGGAGAGGAAGATACGCACTTTCAAAGCTAAACTCAGATTCGTAATGACGCTTCAATAACAGCGATGATGATGTTTTTTCTATTCTTTCTTGCAATAATAGCAATGTGGTGGACTGTTTCATTATTGCTGTGTGACCTGGGATGACTAATCAAAGGCAGAGATTTTAATTCAGAGAGAACGTCCTCACTGCTGCCCAGAGTGCTGGGC
Source organism: Anguilla anguilla (assembly GCF_013347855.1). Lineage (NCBI taxonomy): Eukaryota > Metazoa > Chordata > Actinopteri > Anguilliformes > Anguillidae > Anguilla > Anguilla anguilla. The sequence goes on along the minus strand of NC_049202.1, from coordinate 62,528,968 downwards.
TAGTCCAGCGAAGGGCATCGATTAAACTCTCTCTCTGTTAATTGCTGAGGCTAATTTGCATATGGAACCTGTGCCAGCTCTGTCAAACATTAATGAGCTTTAATTACGGGCCCAGACACAAGGATGACTGGGGCAGCTGGGATGGCATCGCGTGCAGAAGGGTTTCTAGGGGCGACATAGCTCAGGAGGTAAGACCGATTGTCTGGCAGTCGGAGGGTTGCCGGTTCAAACCCCGCCCTGGGCGTGTCGAAGTGTCCTTGAGCAAGACACCTAACCCCTAACTGCTCTGGCGAATGAGAGGCATCAATTGTAAAGCGCTTTGGATAAAAGTGCTATATAAATGCAGTCCATTTCTAAATGTTTCAAGATCACGACCCATTTAAAGAGCATAGAACACATCTAAGCACACACACACAAATATATATATGCATTTTTATTACATATGTATATATTATATATTGCATATATATTTGTGTAAACACAGGCAGGAACTGGGGAAGACCAAGGAAGTATACGTCAGTGTTACAGAAGCAAAAAACATGCTGTTTATCCGAGAGGAAAGAGCAGCTTAGGAAAAGAGAATGTTTTTTTTTTCCAGGGCCAAGAATCTACCGAAATGAGCAGGAAGCACCTGCTCCCTGACCCTCGATGGGCCGTGGGGGGCAGCAGACGTTCAGGGGTGAGAGGTCAGGGGTGAGGGGAGCGTGGGCATTGGGAGTTAGCATGGAAAACAGGTGCTGGGACAGGTGCGCCAGGGAGGGCGTTGTTGGACTCAATCTCAGTCATGGCCTACTTTCACATCTGGACACAGATAGGGACTGTCTAGCCATGGAGAGCGCTGGTGGCCTATACTGTCAATGATAAAATATTTGACTATAGATATTGCCATTCAGATAGCAGTGAGGCTCTATGACCACAAAACTGGTGAAGCTATCCCGTGTCATCAAAGACTGGTTGTTTCGAGCCAATCACAGAGCTGTCTTGTGGAGAGCAGAGTCAACTGATTTGCTCAAACAAGTCAGGTGGTTGTTAGCGCACGATGGCTCCGCCCATCACGCCATCCACGAAACCTCAATTCAAACCAATGTATTGAGCAGCGGTTCCCAACCCTGTTCCTGGAGATCTGTCATCCTGTCGGTTTTCATTTCAACCCTAATTTGGCACACCTGATTCTACTGATTAACAGCTCTACGAGATCTCTAGCTGTTGGATGAGGTGTGTTTTGTTAGGGTGGTAGAGAAAACCTACAGGACGGTGGATCTCCAGGCACAGGGTTGGGAACCACTGGTGTAGAGGGGCAGAGCCTTCTGTAAGAGTACTCCAGTCATTTTTTTGTTATTGTATGAATGTGGGTGTGCAGTTCTACAGCTGTGTGGAAGCTGTGTACCGCTGCAGGTTTGTAATTAGGCTGGCACCAGGGATGATGCCCCAGCAGGAGCCAAGCTGCAGCACAAAGAAGGGGAGAGCGAGGGAGAGAGGAAGTGAGAGCGACAGAGAGAGAGAGAGAGACAGACAGAGAGAGAGAGAGAGCATTGACATACACTGTTATGTGCTTATGTATAGCAACATGTAGTATGTAATTGTTGTTTGTTTGTTTGGGCGTTCCTGTTTGCTTTTGCTTTGGTCTTTAATTGAAGGATTTGGAGAGAGAGAAGTGAGAAGGAGGGAAGAGTGGGAAAGCGTGTGAGTGGGCGGGAGAAGGGGTGCGTCGCGGCGCGACCCCGAGATTTCGGAAACGGCTCTTGAAACAACGGCAGCAAAATGAAGAGGAGTGGCGGTTAACCATCCCACAGTAAAAATGGAGGATTCAGACTGAGGGAGGAATGTAAAAAAACAGCAGAGAGAGCGAGAGAGAGAGAGAGAGAGAGAGAGAGAGAGAGAGAGAGAGAGAGAGAGAGAGAGAGAGAGAGAGAGAGAGAGAGAGAGAGAGAGAGAGAGAGAGAGAGAGAGAGAGAGAGAGAGAGAGAGAGAGAGAGAAAGAGAGAGAGAGAGAATGACTCGTCGTATCAAACTGCAGCCGACTGCCGCCCATGTTCCCCGTGTTAAACCTGGGCAGCTGTGGTACTGTGTGTGTGTGTGTGTGTGTGTGTGTGTGTGTGTGAACAGGATGGGACCCTGTACCAGCAAAGAGGCAGCCATTTTCTCAAAGGTTCTGCTTCTTTCACAAATATACTGCCCTATTATCTAATCAAAACTGCACAGCAACATTATTAGTGTTAAATCAACTCCAGCAGTGTAAAATCAACTCTAGCAGAGTCAAAATTGGACACTATTAGAGTTAAGACTGCTCTTATCAGAGTTTATTTTACACTGAAGATTTTTCCGTATAGCGATCCGCAGTTGAGACATTAGTCATTCTCCTGTTTATATCTGCACTCCTGTGGCAACATGGGTACTAAGAATCACAAGAAACCACATAGATAGGAAATGCTTGGGATTGGTGGGAACGAACAGGATGGACCAAAATGCTGGTTCCTACCCAGGTTTACCAATACGAGGCCGATTACGTTCACACATTCAGATTTTATGAGTGGGAAACTGACGACTTCAAAGTTTTGGACATACTGGGTCTAATATGAATACGGTCGTCTCATATTCACACCAGGCCGGCTGAAAAAATGATCCGAAAAAAAAAATATTTTTGAGGTGAGCTTTAACAGGCCAAAAGCAACAAATGAAACGTAGTGCCTGGAATTTGCCCTGCAGCCAACTGTCAGCAATCTTTTCTGTCGTTTCACTGTGTTATTTTAGTCACATAATATGAGGAACGTGAAGTCGTAATGTTACGTAATGTCAACAATGGGCACGGCAAATAGACGATTAGAAGATTATATATGATCGTTTTTAGGATTAGATGTAGACTAATTACAATTGCTTGTGGGCACATTTGTACAAAGAGGTTCGCGTATGACTCATACTGCATTAATCAAGCGAAGGTGTTCTTGTCATAAAACGGAGACTGTTATGACTATCCGAGTGCCAACACTGATAGGCTGGAAGTCCTTCTGAATAAACCAGAACGCTGGCAACAACAGTGCCACAATAACGGGCAATGCACCATGGGAAAAAGCACAGGTCTTTGAATGGATTTGATTGATTAAATGTACGGTCCTAGGGTGACCAAATCAATCTGCCAGCAGGGACGCGTAAAACACAAAAGCCGCTGCCAATCTGGGGTAACTGCTGGGGCCCTGTTCTAACCTGTGTTTGCTTACATTTGGAAAGAAAACAAACAGCACACACAGTCATAGCTGGGGGTGGCTGCTCAGTATATTCAGCTGAAGGAGAAGAATGTTACCTTTATTGAGAGGGAGGGAGAAAGGGAGGGAGAGAGATAGATAGAGAGTGAGAGAGAGAGAGAGAGAGAGAGCACTGACATACACTGTTATATGCTTATGTATACCAACATACAGAAAGTAACTGTTTGTTTGGGCGTACCTGCTTTCTTTGCTTTGATCTGCAAGGCCCGTTTTTAATTGAAGGAGCCGTGCATGCAGTGTACCTGAGGAGAGAGGAGGAGAGGGGGATGATCTGTATCAGTTAGCTAGCAGCAGGAAGAAGTCTGTGCTCCTCCTGACTCCCCTGTGGTCTGACATCTCCAGCTATGGATGAGGGAGAAGAGAGGAGTGGAGGAGGAGGAGGAGGAGGAAGAGGAGGAGGGGAGCACAGAGGGAATTTTTTGCCATTGTTGGTTATGTAATCTTCATATTTATGCAGTCACGCACAAATAGACACACAGAGACACGCTTGAGCAACCCTGCGCACACACACACACACACTCACACTCCCACTCACAGAAGCCCTTGATTAGATGCTCATGCCATACACACTGACTGAGCTGTATGTCCAGTGAAAAAAAGCACATGCATCACAGACCCCTGTGGTAAATTGCATTGAAATTAGCAAATAATTAACAAATAATTTCTTGCATTTAAACAGCTGAATCATTTTCTGAGGCAGTTGAGGTTAATTACTGTACTGGACTTGTCTCATAGTTTAAACTACACCTGGGTATGTTGACATCGCTGCTCTTATTCGAAACACATAATACAATTCACACATACTGTATATTTGCACAATATACAGTACAATACACACAATCTACATTTGCACAACACAATACACGCAATCCAGTTTTTCAGGATGCACAATGTACACAACCCACATTTACACTATAAAATACACAAAGTCTGCCTTAACTTACACTGGAAATTATCTGTTTTTTTGATGGCAACTTTCACTGATTGAGTTTGTATGACTTTGGTAGGGAACACATGTACTCTGTCTTAGTGTTAAAAGTACTCCATCAGAGTCGCTCTTATACTGAACATTTCGCGGTGTGTACAGTCCAGTGTACACTCACTGCCCCTCTGACAGAGTGAACGGTCTCGGGCTCGCTGGGGAGCGAGCTGCGCTCCTGGTGTGGGGGCGTGTGGAGCGCTGCAGTGACTCCAGGGGCGTTTAATTGCTGCTTACGCCTTTTGGAGATGACAGGAGTAGGGCTGCTTTGAAAGTGAAGTGGTAATGGCTGTAGGACTCACAGGACTCCAGATGCAGAATCACTGCAGTGTGTAATAATAATAATGATCTGCAGTGTAGTAATAATAATAATAATAATAATAATAATAGTAATAGAATTTACACTGTAGTCCAGTCTGTTTGGTATCTTGCTTATTATAGCTGTCCCCTGTATAGAGAGAAACAAAGCTCATTTATTCATAAGCACTAGTGATGTGTGGGTCAGCTCTGACATCACTCGAATCTGCACATAGTCTACACATCAATAAACTACCCCGCCAACCACCTTACTTAATGATGTTATCAAATTTGGAAATCTGCACCTGCATAAAACCATTATTTCTCAGTGGGCTACAGGTCTGTGTATTCATACACTACACATATTTATTCACTATACATACATATGCTACAGAATTACTTCTTAAAACACAGAAATAATAGGATAGATTCAGACCAATAATCATTTATTGTAAATAAAAGTTCCACGGGCTTATTTCATATAATGAATTTGCCAAGAATTATTTCCGGAAGTTTGTCTAAATTTACCGTACTAACCTCCAGCCTACTGCTTTTGGCAGACAGCCTAGCATTCAGTACAGAAGGCGGCGCCTTGTTAAACTGAAGAGTGGGCTGGTCTTCCAGTCAGCTTCTTCATGATTTCAGATCGTTTCTCCTTCTCAGTCTCGGCCTGCTGCTTTGCCCTGTCACACACACCGTTAGCTGACCCGGGGGGGGGGGGGGGTGAAAGCATCTCCCCACAGCACCGTGTTTGGCTCCGGTGTTAATTAGCGCCAGGACGTCCTGCCTAAACGCTTTTCGGGTGACAGTATCCAATGGGCGCGTATCGCTGCGGCGCTGTGTCCACGCAGTCACCCGCTAACTTGGCTCTCACTCAGAGGGGTACTTTCCTGCTCGTTTGGACGGCTGCTGTAACTCTGTCTTGGCAGGCTGCTGGATCTCCCACACGCATACACTCTGTGTGCCTATAGCCTAGAAATGCACGCCAGCTTCAAAAGATGTGATGATATATTTTTATTTGATCTAAAATAACAGAATTAATTTTTTTCATTTTTTTCTAACCCGCCCGCCACTCATCTGTTATTTTTTTGTGAGCCAACCCAACCGCTGATCTTCCGTCAGTCCGCGCATCACTAAGAAGGACCTAGCCACTCCCGAACTCACGCCCCTGGGAACTCCATGACAGGAGCCTGGGGTTTTTTTGGCACGGCGGGGCAGGAGGCGGGTTGCCTCTCAGCGGTTGGCCAGTCCTCCTCATGTCCCATGATCCCGTGCTTCGTTGCGGTGGGGGCAGTCATCGGCCACCCCTCGTGACAGGCTCCATATCCGACGCGAGTGAGCCCGTGATGCGGCTTGCTTCTGAAGTCTTTGACTGCGTGCGTGAGGCGGCCTGGCAGGACGTTGTTTTGATGTAGGCGATCTGTACGGGGAGCTGACAGGAAGAGGAAATGTAGGATCCGCTCTCGGCTCGTCTGGCTTCCTTCCTTGGACAGTTGCTGGCTGTGCCATCTGTTTCTGTTTATTTGTCCTCCTTTCAGATAGTGCCAGTTAGCACTCATACGTACATTCACATACACACTCTCGCACACACTTACACACTCGCATGTACACACACACTCTTGCACACACTCACACTCTCCATGTACACACACACTCTTGCACACACTTACACACTCACATGTACACACACACTCTTGCACACACTTACACACTCATACACACACACTCATACACACTCACACACATACACACACATCTTTAATAAATCCTCCCTCCCTCTCTTTCCCACACACACACACACACATACACTTGCACACACTCACACACACACATCTTTAATATATCCTCCCTCCCTCTCTCTCCCACACACACACACACACACACACACATACATACGCATGCCTCTCTAACACATGCTCCCACTCATCCTTGTCTTTCTCACACACTGTCTGGCAGCGTCGACCCCGGGCAGAACAGTGTGTGTGGTGCTGATTGGATACGGGCACGCCGTGCCAAGCGGTGACTCAGTGGCGGCCTGGTTATGTAACGCCGACACACAAGTGGGGAGCACAAGTTCGCTGAAGAGAGGGTTTCTACGGTAACCGGGCTAATACGGCGTGGTCGTGTTGCTGTAGGGGCTCAGAATGATGATTGCAAAACTGCCAAAATAATGCAAGCATTGGGAGTCACCAAAGCTATCGAAGCAATAGGGGCCAATATAATTGTTTTTCAATCAAACAACATTCAGCCTGTTAGTCTGAACACTCTACGCTGTTGAAGCTGAAATATGGAACAGGTTGACTTGTAATGGTGGAGCGCGAGTTTTCATCTGAATTTGTCGAGGATGAGCTGCAAAGTGCCTGGATGTGTATATGTGTGTGGGGGGGGGGGTGAGTGTTTTTAGGTGTAGGTGTTTGTATGAATGACTATGTGGGTGTATATGTGTGCATGTGTGTGTGTGTGAAAGAGAGAGAGAGAGAGTGCAGATGTGCGTCTGTGTGTGTGTGGGGGGGGGGGGGGGTGAGCGTGTATGAATGAGTTGTTGGGTGTACGTGTGTGTTTGTGCGCCTGTGAGTGTGTGTGTGTGTGCGTGCGCCTGGGTGTGTGTGTGTGTGTGTGTGTGTGATGAGTATGTATAGATGCAGCAGCCTCTTACAGTAGCTGTGTTACGGACAGTGGCAGCGAGCCAGGGGACAGAAAGACAGACGCCATATTAATGTCAATGAACTGCAAGCCCTGTGCTTGTCAATGACAAATGGGAAGTTATAATGGAGCAGTCATCCGGTTTATCGTAGTTGGCACATCCAACTGGTAGTTTACATATGGTCAATTTGACCCCTTCTATGAGTTGATTACATTTGGGCCCTAGAGACAGAAAGATCAGGGGAAATTGATTTTTGGACGCCAGCATCGACCTGTGTCTAAAGAGATACTGTTGGGGAAATGTAGTGTGACATCAATGGTACTACAGTGGCTGCCGATAGATCAGAGATAGCTGGTTTACTGCAGAATGGCCAACAATGTGCCAGGTTTAGTCTCTGACAGCTATCAAATTCTGCGACATACAACGTTGAACCAACCAGGTCACACTTCCGGGATAGAGAAGATATGGCTACCAGTAACTTTATTTTAAAGTTTGACCGTTTCAACCTTTTCTTCCCTAGAGAAGAAACAAAGACTACAGATGTTCCAAGCTATATATGTGAGAAATTATCATGCAAATTCAGCTCATTTAAGGTTGCATTACAAGCATTTAGCAGACACTCTTATGGAACTTTTCGCATAGTATCCATTCATACAGCTGGGTATTTTACAGAAGCAGCTCAGGTTCAGTACCATGTTCAAGGGCACAATGGGTGTGGCTCACCTAAGAATCAATTCTGTAACCTTTGGGTAACAAATCCAGTTCTCCAACTGCTGACCTACAAATGATCTCATACTTAATTTGTAGGTCGGTATATCTCTGTCAGCTGTCTTAATACACTACAGGCATTGAGCAGATGCTCTTACACAACTTTTGCATTTTTTTCTTCTAAGCATCCATTTATACTGCTAAATATATACTGAAGCAATTCATGCTAAGTAGCTTGCTGTAGCGGACAATGCCCGTGCCACACCAGGCAATTGGCCCCACAGAATCGCTTCCTTTGCCCGTGATATGAGGAGACTTGCCGTGTCACAGACTTGGCTTTGTACAGGATTGCGCTTCTTCCACTCTCTGAACTTGCTCACGAAAAATTCTGTGCAACATAAATATATTATGACAATGTTAATAATGCATGACATCTCTTCTACTGAAAACACTGCTTCTGTCGGCACCTATTTAAGCACGCCAAACATTTCTGTTGGAGAAAAACGCTTCCCAGACAAAACAGCTTGTGATGTCTTTCGAGAGAAACGGGCATTTATTTATTTATTTATTTATCTATTATGGTGATTTGGAAAGTGTCAGAATCTGCAGATGACAGATCTAATTCATTTGAATGAATCTGTCATATTCAGATTGCATGATTGTTCCTTGAGCATAAGCTTGATACACTGCATGTACCACACATTTATTTTACGTATGTGTCACACATACGTAAAATACAATGTTTTTAACCAAGCAAGGCCTGCAAAATTTGCGAAAATATTTTGTGAGCCTGTTTGATGAGATGTGGATTTTCTTTTCTGTGTTTGTGAATGATGTCAGCAGCAGAACTTGGGTTATCTATAGGATTTCCCCTGCACATACAGTAACGCCCAGCCCCGCCCACTCAGCTCCGCCCACTCTGCACCGTGTGACCTTCTGCTTCCTGTTCCCGTGTGGATGTGCGTGACTGTGAGCTGTCAAGCACCACTGTGTGTTTGTTTCCATGGCCTGCCTGCAGTCCCTCTGCTGTATGTGTGTGTGTGTGTGTTCGGAGCAGTGAGCTGCTCTGTTCCCTGATGCACTCACACTAAAATGTGTGAATAGAGGGAAGCGTCTGACCTCTGACCCCTGGGAGATGATGGACAGGCAGGGTCACAGTGTTCTTCTCTGGGATGCAGGCAGAAAGCAGTTGTTAGGTTTAAGGCAGAGAGAGAGGGACTGCTGAACAAGACCATACAGATGACCAGGTTCTGACCAGCAGTTTTCTCTTCTTCTCTACCACTCTCTCTCTCTCTATTTCTCCACTCCTCTCTATTACTTTCCCACCTTTTATTCCTTTCTCATCATCCCTCTGTATCATCTTTCTTTCTGTCCATTCCTCTGGTTTTCTCATTTGTTTCTCTCTATTACTCTCTATCTTCTCTCTATCTTCCTGCCTCTCTTTGCTTCTCTCTCTCCTATTCTCTATTCTTCTCTTCCACTCCTCTCTTGCTCTCTCACTCATTCTTTCCATTTACCTTTTTCACTCTCACTCCGTCTCTCTCTCCACCTCTCCCTGTTTCTCTCTTGCTCTCCTCCTCCCCTTTTCGCCCTCCTTCCTCCTTTCTTCCTCACTCCTTCTCTCTCTCTCTCTCTCTCTCTCTCTCTCTCTCTCTCTCTCTCTCTCTCCCAGTGATGTCGTTCAGTCTTGTGCTCCTCCTCCTCCTCCTGTCTCTGGCGGACCGTGGCTCCTCCCAGATGAACGTGACGGACAGCCCCCCGCGGGGGTGTGGCCCGGGGCTGGGCCGGCCCTACGCGCTGCTGTGCGACCTGGAGGCGGTGTGGGGGGTGGTGCTGGAGTCTGTGGCGGGCGGGGGCGTGCTGGCGTGCCTGCTCCTGGGCGGGGTCCTGCTGGGCCTGCTGCGCCGCGTCTCCGAGCCGGAGAGACGCAGCGGGGTGGGGCTCCTCCTCCTCCTGCTCGCCGGCGCGGTCGGCCTCTTCGGCCTCAGCTTCGCCTTCCTCATCGAGAGCGGCGAGGCGCTGTGCGTGGTGCGGCGTGCCCTCTGGGGGGCGCTCTTCGCCCTCTGCTTCTCCTGCCTGCTGGTGCAGGGCTGGCGGGTGCGGCGGCTGGCGCGGGGCGGGCGGACCCCCGGCGGCTGGGCGCTGGCGGGGCTGGCGCTGGCGCTCACCACCGTGCAGGGCATCGTGGCGGCCGAGTGGATCCTGCTGACGGTGGCGCGGGAGGGCCAGCCGGCCTGCCTGTACCAGCCGCTGGACTTCGCGCTGGCCTGCAGCTACGTGGCGGCGCTGCTGCTGGCCGCCACGCTGACCGCCGGCCTGGCGCTGCGCGGGAAGGAGCAGCGCTGGCGCCGCAGCGCCGTCTGGCTCTTCGTCTCCTGCCTGGCGTCCGTCATGCTGTGGGCCGCCTGGCTGGGCTTCTATCTCTACGGTAACGGGGCGCTGGGCCACGCCCCGGACTGGGACGACCCGGTACTGGCCGTGGCGCTGGTGTCCCAGGGCTGGCTGCTGCTGCTCCTCCACGCCGTCCCCGAGGCCCACTTCTGCCTGCGCCCCGCCCCCCAGCCCGACACCCCCGACTACTTCGACACCTCGCAGCCCCCGCCCCGCCTCCGCGAGACCAGCTTCGACGAGGACCTGCCCCTCTCCCACCGGCCCTACATGGAGAACCACGCCTTCTCCTTCGACGAGCACAGCGCGGGTACTGTATCTCTGTGTGTGTGTGTGTATGTGTGTGTGTGTATCATTGTGAGTGTGTGTGTGTGTGCGCATGTGCGTGTGTATCATTGTGAGTGTGTGTGTAAGTGTGTGTGTATCAGTGAGAGTGTGTGTGCGTGTGTATCAGTGTGTGTGTGTGTGTGTGTGAGTTTGTGCATGTGTGTGTGTGTGTGTGTGTATCAGTGTGTGAGTGTGTATGTGTGCGTGTGTGCATGTGCGTGTGTGTATGTGTGTAAGTGTGTGTGTGTGCGCGTGTGTATATGTGTGTGTGTGCATGTGCGTGTTTATCTGAGTCCTCCTGACCGTGTGTGCATGTGTGTGTGTGTGTGTGTGTGTATATGTGTGTGTGTGCATGTGTGTGTGTGTGTGTATCTGAGGCCTCCTGACCATGTGTGTGTGTGTGTTCCAGCCCTCAGGCCCGGCTACCGCAACAGCAACATCGGTCTCCGCAACAGTGGAGTTCCCTTCCGCAGCAACGTCTACCAGCCAACGGAGATGGCCGTAGTGCTGAACGGAGGCACAGTGAGTGTGTCTGCCTTTACTTCACACACCCACACACGCACACGCACACGCACACATGCACACACGCACATGCACACACACACACACACACACGACACACACAACACACACCCTTACTCACACACACACTCTTACCCACACACACACACACACACACACACACACACTCTTACCCACACACACACACACTCTTACCCACACACACACACACACACACATACTCTTACCCACACATACACACGCACACAGCTCTGTGTCCATAGTCCTGTCATCCATCTTGGTGGTGTCTGTGGGTCTGTCAGGCTCATATTGTGTGTGGATGGATGGGCTGTGTGTGAGTATGAAGGTTGCCCTGCTCCAGTCTCAGCTGCTATAAATATGCCCTTACAGACAGAGCAGGATGGCCAGGCCAGGCCAGGCAGAGCCACACGCTACCCTGCAGCCCACTGACAGCCACTCAATCAGACCAAATAAGCCGATTCAGAGAAACCTCAGAGCTGTACTGATGCTGAGCTGGGGGTGTACTGCTGCATCAGACACACATGCACTCACATACACACACACACACACACACACACACACGCACACACATTCACTCTCTCTGCCTCGATATCTACGGGAATTAGAAAGTGAATTTGCTTCTAACTGGCCCTGTCTGTCTGTCTCCCACAGATCCCCTCTGCCCCGCCCAACTACACAGGGAGGCCACAGTGGTGAAGATGAGGAGGGTGAAGAGGCGCCTGTCTCCGGGATGGTGGGGGGACGCAAGAGGGAACAGGAAGGGGGGGTGATACTGTGCCTTCCTGGAACAGAAGCCGAAAGAACAGGCTTCCCTGTTTTTGGATACAGACTAGTCCTCCGCTTTTGTTTGAATGGACAAAGGGAGGGGGAGGATACAGTCCTTCTGATATCAGTGCTCACGGAACTGTGAGGGGTGTAGGATGGAGATGTAGAATGGGGGGGGCAGTGTTTGCGTGTGTGTGAGTGTGTGTGTGTGGGGGGGGGGGGGGGGGGGGGGGGGTGATGGTAAATGACACAATATTTTTGGCATAGTGCTCAAATTACACCTGCTGGTTCTTCAGCTACAAATACTACAAATTCTATACCCAATACCCAAAGAGAATGATTAAGATGTAAGAATCATAATCTTTTAGAAGCAGATATTTCTTATATATTTTTAGCCTGTCAGAGACATACAGAAATGGGGGTCCCGTCACCTTTTAACAGGGTTATAATTAAGACAACATGAAGTACAAATGTACAGTAGATCATCACGGGAAGGTTTCCTCTTGTTTTGTTCTTGTGCATTTTTTTATTAAATTCTTTTTTTTTGCTGCATTAAAAATGCTGATTAATATTTTATCGACACAGTTGCTGAAAAGTCACACGTAAATGAAGCGGTGGAGTACCATATTACCACAGACGCCCAGCGATGACGATTAGGCGTAGAGCAGAGAAGAGAACGCCGCCTTTCTAGACCATCTAGACGTTTATAGACCGTCTGCCATTTTAGAAACGAGTTTGTTTCCCGGCAACGAGAGAAAAACAACCGTGGAGCAAAAAATGGCCCTGTCCAAGTTTGGCCGAGCCGTATCCAGTTCGGCCAGCTCGGGCCGGCTGGTTTGGGCAGACGGGGCCAGGCCCTGTGCAGAGTGTGTGTGGAACAGAGTGCAGAGTGTGTGTGGGGTACAGAGAGGAACGCTTCCTTCCACACGCGCGCCCGTTAGCTTCTCCGCGCCGAAATCTGAGCCTCGTCGTTACACCACGGCGTGAACTCCCTGTTCTTGCAGTCGCTGATTTTTTTTCCTTTTTTTAAACTCTGTCTGCTGGCCCCCTCTGGACTGGACTCCGGCTGAAGGACGCGTTCTGCCTCTCAGACATTCTCGGCCCCCCGTCAGTTTTTCCTTCTCTTGACCCGGGAGGGGTCCCTTAATGGAGAAGTGCGGCTTGGCTGTCTGCTCTGGGCCCCGCTGAGAGCTGGTTTTTTTTTTCCCCCGCTCGTGAAAAGGAAAATCCTTTCGCATCCTGGCAGAGGAGGTGGGCGGGATTTACGGCGGGGAGTGTGTCAGTGCTGGAATTGGACAGATGACGGACACATGAACTCCCCCAATTGGACAGATCATCTGCGCATCATCGATGAAGAAAATGGATCTGCCGAAGATCAGTAATCTGGGTCAGATGTTAATCATCACTGACTTCCAAAGCACCTTGGAAGTAACCGTTTCGAATGGTGCGTGTGACGGTGTGTTGAGAGTTAAGGGAGAACGGGAGTCACTGGCTGTTTTTTTTTAATGAATGGAAATTTATTTTGAAGTCTGTTTACTCCCAAATATCTTTTTCTGTCTCTCTTTGAGTGTATTGCTTGCTTTGGTCAGATGTGATGTCTTCACAAGACTTCCTGTTTCCTGTCTATGACAGCATCCCATGTCATGGGTGATCTTGTGTCTACCCCTACAAATGCACTTCAGTTACAGGTGAAAATAGTGCTTAGTTCCAGTTCACCTGTACACAATAGATATTGTGAAATAGGTCTATTTGCTTTTTTTAAGTGGTTCATGAAAATGGACCGGCTTGGACTGATACTAATAACTGACTGTTAATTTCTTTTGATGTGTTGCTGGATTGCTTGTTTATAAAATGTTATTTGACTGCTTTATTTTGCTTTTGTTTAACTGAAGTCCATAATTATAGTATTAGTGAGCTATGTTTCATTTTAAAAACATCCAGGACGTGTTGTTGGTCATTTTATGCAAATGTGATCATTTAGGAAAATTTATATCTACATTTGAGAAGACTAAATAGATTTCTTTAGCCTTAGTCTGTTCTACAGATTCAGCCACAATTCAGCAGCTCTCCAAAAAGAACACAGTATCTTGCGTATCGCTAATCAGGGTTGTGGTGTTTTGCACTTTACGAGTGATGTCTAATCATCTCTGAGATGCCAAGAGGGGAGGAGGAGGGGGCTCATTTATCTCTGGGTCTGAGTGTAACACTGGTCAATGAAACAGGATGAGCCCCTAAGTTGTGGCCTACTTCACCCTCTGGCCAAGTCAAAAGTTCAGCCCTCCCTGTGTGGGGTGCCTGTGTGATGGGGTGGTGAAGGATCCTGTGCTCTTCCCCCAAAGTAGGAGAATATGCAACGCCCCCCCCCCCCCAACTCCCCAATTTTAGATGCAGGCAAAATTGTTCCCTGAATAATAACAGTATTATTTGCCATGGGACAAACATTTCCTAGCACAATGAGTCCCCCAAAAGTCTAGCTCACTCCTACACCCCTGGCGCTATCCCCTAGCCCTACCCCCAGGCCCGTGTCAGAATGGATCCTTCCATGGCCGCCACAGGCATCCTGTCACCCTGTGCACCCAAAATTAAGAATGAGTCAGCTAGTCATGTTTCACGAATGCTGACTACCTCTGGAAGGAATCACTACCCTGCCCTTTTAAAAGAGGGATTGCTCAGCCCTCTTTTAGACATGAAACTAACTCTTTGTATTGTTAGAAGTTATTATTGTTTTGTTTTAGGTTTTCTGTGGGGGGGGGGCGGGGGTAGAGGGGATTTCTGAGTGGGGGACTCAGGACTGTGAACAGTGGAGGATTTCAGGGATAACACAAAAAAAGCTTCACAATTATCTGTATTTCTGCTGTAACAGTATTTACAGTTACTGTGTTACAATCAATTTTTGTATCTATACTGCTGTTCATCAAACCTTATTGTATGCACTATGATTGTTGTAAGTAGTTCTGGATAAGAGTGTCTGTTAAACAAATAAAGGATGAAAAATTAACAGTATCAAAGGTGCGAGTTGCGCCCAATTTGTTTTTTTTTGTAATATTGATGAACCCCTCCTTCCTTAATTGGACTTGTCCTTGACTGCCCATACCCTAGCAGTCTTGCCTGTGGAATGTTCCATGTTGGCCAGCTGCTGGGGGTGGTACTGGTCCCCAGCTGTGCCTATACATTGACGCAGAATATTAATGTAATTGAATATGTTCTTCATAAATAAATCTTGGTCTCTGTAACTCCTACAGTGCAAATACTCAATAAAAATACTTTGAGTCCACGTTTGACATGTTGAAAAATTTAATTAATCGCTGAATCCTCTCTCTTTTTCAGTTTCTCTGTGCATGCAGGTGAGTGCACCAGGCTCCATGTAGATTGTACTGATAAACTATTTGTAGTCTGCATGTCTCTATCTCTCTCTTTCAGAGACACACACACACACACACACACACAGGCATATTGCTGCATTCAGTCTCTGCAGAGACCGTGCTCCTGGGTCCTAGTACTCCAGAGTAATGCGAGACTAACACTGCGGTCTGCCACCCCCCACCCGCCCCAGAACCCCCCCCCCCCCCCACCATCCTTCCCCCTCTGAGCATAACGATCTGCTGCTGCTCAAATTCATCAGCAGCCACTCATAAATCCAGTTACAGCTAGCAATACACAGCACATGCATGGCCCCCCCACCCTTCTGACTGGGCGGGCCCTGGCTGCTGGCTCAGCCACCGGATTGGCTCAGCCAGCTGTCACTTAAACTATGGCCTTCTCACTTCAGGCCTAGTGAGACATTCCGCTGGTCTAAACTGTTTCTGCGCCGGGTGGGGGTGGGGGAGGGGGCTGCCCCTGGCGCTGTGCTGCTATGTCCTGGGGAGTAACGAGAGATGAGGTGGAAGAAGATAAACAAGAGTCTGGCAGCCTCCGCAGGGGCGTTACCCAGAGGAGCATGGGGGGCCCATCGTTTGGGCCGAGGTACGAGAACACGTGAGCGAGACCACACCGACCGTCCCAGCCACAAGTAAGCACCCATCGACTGATCCAGAAGAGTTCAGCGAGGGGAATTACTGGGAGCACTGAAGTAATACCATTACAGCTGGAATGGGGCTGGGGGGGGGGGGGGGGAGACAGACAAACAGCTACAGCGGCAGGACTCTGGGTTTAGCTCCTACCAGTTCTGAATGAGCAGCCCGATTATCTCACTAATCGGACCTCACAGATCCCCTCGTCCTCTCCGGCTCGGCGAAGGGGAATTTAATTTCCTGACAAACAGGACGCAGGGGGTGTGGATGAGCTGAGTGCAGCCTTCGCTTGTTCATTTGTTCATTCAAGATCCACAGTTTACACCGGAAACGGTCTGGAAAATACTGTCGTTTCCCGCTAGTGTTTGCGTTATCTCTGACAAATTGCACCCCTTCCAAACTTGATGAGCAGATTAAAAATGTAAAGGTTGAACCAAGGCAATAATTAAATATATTTTTGTCCTGCATTTCACACAGGCCTGACTCCACGGTTCCCACCCCTTCATCTGATGTCCGTGAGAAGCGACATGCATGCGCAGGTCAGGGTTATGGAAGCTTCCAGAACCAGTTTTTTTTTTCGCTTGGCTCCCTGAAGCTCAAAAAGCAGCATGCGATGGGCAGGCATGAGGGGGGTCGTGTTAGCCCTGAGTGAGATGCACCCAGCAGCTGGTGTTGACGTGTAGCGTTTGAGAGAGGTGAACTGAACCCCCTACCCCCCCCCCCCCCCCTCGTTCGGCCATGTCCAGCCCTTCCCAGCCTAGCCTGGAGAGTCAGGTAACCAGGCAGTGTTTATTTGCAGCTTGCCTGCTGCGTTCTGTTCACCAAGCAAAACAAGCAAACTGCCACTTCAGCAGTGCCGCTCCAGCAACCTCTCTCCCTCACTCTCTCTTTCTCTCCCTTTTTCTCTATCCCTCTGTCTCTCTCTCCCTCTCTCTCTGTATCTCTGTCTCCCCAACAATGCCCAGTCAGTGCTGTTTGTGTTTGTCCCTTTGGAACAGTGAGGGCTGTCCATTTAAACAAAAGTCGGGGCGTGTTCCCGCATTTTAAAAAAGTGCTGGCGTCCCATCCGTGTCAGGAAAACGGTCTCTTTATAGCGTACATCGCCGCACGTGTGTAGCGTGTGCACGTACGCATTCATAGAACAAGCGAGCGCGTTCAGGGCGCTGCTGAAGTGTAGAACTTAGAGCTGTCACGCGTTTGCTGTTCGCAGGGACACGCCCGAGTGGCACCATTAGTCAGGAGCGCGCGTACGCGTTTATGTGAGCGTACTGAGTTCCTGTGTGAGAGCTGCATGTGCATGAGTGTGTAAAGAGAGACTGAGCCCAGCCCAGCCCTGAGAACACGGGTCTCCCGTTATTCCAGGAATCCCAGTCTCTTCCAGGATTCCACACTGAGCTGACATTCCCAGGAGTTTCGTCTGACAGGAACGTACCTGACATCTCCCAACCCCCCCCCCCCCACTCCAACTCTCCATCTCTCCTCTCTGAATTCATCTTGACCTTCTCAGTGCCTTGCTCACACACAACACCCCCCCCCCCCCCACACACACACACACACACACAGCACCTGGCCCTCACACCCCAGCTCCAGCAGGACACGACGGTGCCCTTATCTGACCGCGCTCTTAAGCCACAGACGGGCTGTCTCTGTCAGGGGGTCACGCCTCTGTGTGTCTCAGGTCCAGAGAGTTTACGGTTAAAATGGGTCCATTGTGACTCCCGGCCATCGTGTCCCTGAGCTGTCCGCCGCTGGCACAGTCGCTCTGTTGTTCTCTCCCAGCGAGGAAAGCAGAGTCTGTTTTGATGAATGTGCCACCGCACCGCTCAGGCACACCATCATTTCTGCAACGTCATTGCGTGGCTCCAACACCCACTCTGCCACACCTGTACACACACACACACGCACACAAACACACACACACACACACGCACACATACACACACACACACACACACGGACGCACACACACACAAACACACAAACACACGCACGCATGCACACACACACACACAGACACACACACAAACACGCACGCACGCACGCACACACACACGCTGGCTTGACGCGGATGAAGTAAGGATGCTTTGTTGCATTAGTATGAGATAGCGCTGCTTGTCTGCTGATGATGTTAAGTTGTTGCAGATAAACACAATGGGCTCTTGACGGCAGGCTGTGAACCGCCCTGTGTAGCAGTGAAAGTGGGGCCTGTTATATAAGGAGCCTGCCCCTCCTGCTGCTGCACAGAGTTTTTAACGCCGCTGATGGCTAATTCAGGGGGGTGTGTGAAAACAGCCTGATCCCTCCTCTGGCAGAGAGAGATACTGAGGGAAACAAGTGGAGACGGGGGGGGGGGGGGGGAGTGTCCACCTGTTTGGCCCTGTGTGTGTGTGCATGCATTTGTCTGAGTATGTGTGTGGAAGCATGCTCATGTATATCGATGTGTGTGTGTGAATGAGTATGTGTGCGTGTGTGTGTGCGTGTGTGTGTGTGTGTGCCTGTGTGTAGTGCCTTTATACAGTTATTAGTATCATACCTCCCTCTACATGTTTCTTTTGTGTACAACAGAGGGGTGGAGGGGTGGCAGTGCGGGGTTAAGTGGGTGCACTAAATCTGTGTATGTGAAGTCATGGCCACCGCCACACCGCACATCCACAGGGCTCAGAGCTCAGCCAATCACAGCTCTGCGCGCTCCCTGGCGGAGTCCCAATCAAGCGAAGCCACGCGGGGCATCTCTCAGTGTCAGATTCACCGGCGTTTCCTTCCACATCTCCAGAGAGGGTCAATTTTAATTCGCCCTTGACTCCGCGCTGACTGCAGTAAATCAGTGTTTTCCATTACGCACCGTCCACAGAAACATCCGCGAACAGGGCCAGAGCATTCAGTCGTGTCTAAACGGGGTGGGGGGGGGGGGGGTTGAGTGAGAGCAAGGACCTGTATTCAGTCAAAGCCCGAGGATCAGTTTGGCCTTTAGGTTCACAACGGAAAAGTGTTAGCATACGGACCGGGCCATACTGATCCCAGACCAGCACTACCTTAATTAAGTGGCACATAAGAGGGGAGCGCAGAGGCCATGCAGCTGCACACAGACTGGCCGTCCTCTTGCACAAACTTGAGCCTTGGGTTTTATCCAGCACGATGGGAATGCGCAGTGAACACCGCAATCAAATTTCACCGTTAAATATATCACATCGGGTGAGTTATACGGTGTAGCGCGTCGGCATACTTTTCCTCATCCAGGCTCTCAAAACGATCAAACGTTAAACTGTTGCTTGGCCGCTGCCATAGTACGGACAGCGGACCACTGCAGTAAAAATGAATCAGCACACATTTAACCCTGGAATCCACAGTGCGTACAGTAGAGAAAATGGGCATGAGATACACAAATGAACAATGATGACTGTATCTCTGCATCTCTGATGCTGCCTATTTGTCAACGCTCTGCTGTAACATCCAGGCCATCTCTGCAGCACCCAGCCAGCACTGCCCCAAACCAATCAGTCAATCAATCAATCAATCAATCAATCAATCAAATTTTATTTATATAGCGCTCATTACAAAGCATGCACTTCAGTTTACCCTAGCCTAAATTTCCACAAAATAAGCCACAGGTGAATATAGCAAGAAAAAACACTCCCTGGATAGCATATAGGGATAATCCCCTGGAGTGGACCATGGTGATTTGGGGTAACCCCCCTTCCTCCACTGGCTGGCTCCAGGTGGGGGTTCACAGGGGCAAACGTGGGTTAAGTCCTTTTTTCAGCCCATCTTACTGGTCGAGGACTGGTTGCGGGAAGGAATATGGAGGTGGTGTTGGGCGGGGCTGGAATGGGGGATGGGGGGGGGGACAGGGGGACACAGCGGAATCAGAGGGGGCTTGGAATGTGAGCCAGCCACCCCATCAGTGGCGGTGGGACCAAGAACAAGAACAGGGAGTTTGGGAAGCAGGCAAAGACACAGAGTGGAGATGGAAACATCTGATCCTGCCAAGTTTCCTACATACCACGCCCCCCCCCTCCCCCCACCCCCCAAAGCCTGTTCAGACCCAAAGCAGTGAGGTAATGCTGAACAGTGCTGATAGAACAGCCAGAGCTGGCTCACTACTGCCCCCCCACTGTCACTCAAGGACTCACACTGGATGAAACCACAAAGCCGCCACTAATCCCATCTCTCCTGGAAGAGTCTCGCCAGTGTTTGTGCTTTTTTAGATAATGACAGACCCATCACTGTACCCTGCTAAATCTGCTTCATTGTTTCGCAGTGAATGTGCTCCCATTGGATTACAGGGAAGACATAATTCAAGTTGTCTTCCTGTTACCAATGCAGAGAGTCTCTGAATCTCTCCCTCAAAATTCTGGCTATGGTGATGCATCATGCTTTATAAAACTTCTCTGTGATGCCTGTCAGTGTCACTGTTGTTTATGTTTATATCTAGTGAGGAAAAACTGGAATTTATCCTCAAAGGACAGGTATTTAATGAGATAAGATTTGAAGTGACTTGTTAGGGTATGGAGCAGCAAAACTCATGCCTGCACCTGCCACAATGCCCACAATGCCCACAACACACACACACACACACACACACACATAAACACACACGTGCAAACACACACACATGCACGCATGTACACACACACATACACACATGGACGCACGCACGCTCACTCACTCACACGGAATGACGCAGCCGTGGCTCAGACAGGTGGATGTGGGCACAAATCCCAGGTAAGAGTCTGCCGCTATGGAGCACTGGTGAGTAAGGTACTTTAAGAAAGCATGCTACCACACTGGACTTCCTCTTGTGTATGTGTACTAGAGTAAGGGCAGATATTTACAGCAAATGATCCATGACGTCCACAATCTGTCTCCTAGCATATTGTGGTTAAGCAAGGTACTTAGCTTACATCGCTTCAGGTAATAAACAGCTGCATAAATGGATTGTACGTAAAGTAATTTGCGTAAGTATCTCCAGAATGCATCATCCATTCACTTATACTACCAGTCAATCAATCAAACTGTACACATTGCAGTACATCAACCCCACAGGTCTGGACCTTTGATGATTGGGCTTTATAAAATAGATCCTTCAGCCTAGAAGAGGTCTGTTTTTTTTGTTTGTTTTTTTTGCCACTCGGGGGAAAGTTATTCTGATTTCTCTCTGTTGTGAACCCAGGGATGAGCTTTGAAGTAAGCCAGATGGCAGAGACGTTTGCTTTAGTGTGCAACTGCATCAGTTACCACTAATACTAGCACCGTGTCAGTAAGTACACAACATCAAATTAAATGTAGCTTGCCAACAAAGCAAGCAAAAAATATTTTTTCAAATTGGAAGTAAACTACAATTTACATAAAACATCTAAACCCGCAGTCTTAGTCCTTGTTCCCTGGACAATACGTTAGCCTCAGCCCACGAATGGTTCGAATGAGTATCAATTTTAAGTATGTTGATCGCTGTGTTTTTACATGTAGCCTACCTTTCGCTCCTATAGCCGTACCGAGTCCGACAAGCCACGGACCTCACGGAGACCTGCACAATCCGCTCTCTAGTGGACGCTCATTCAATTCCTAAGGAAGTTTACTTCAGTTCGTTTCCGGGTTACCAAGAAGTGTGCAGTGTGTGTTCCCACGTGAGTCCGAAAGTGAGTAGCCTACAATATATTTGGGATTTTAGTAAATCGAACTGAATGTTCAATCGTATGCTTTTAAAAGTTAATTATCTGCCATTGCGTCTAGTGATTATTATTCGGTAATATACCCTGGCTCCGCTGCAAATGCACATTTGTAGATATATAGCTATCTTGCTAGATCCTTGGTTCCCGTTCATGCGCTCCTAGACTTCAGACATAATGCTTTTTTTGCAGACGTCTTCACACTGGACCTTGACATCTATTTTACATATTTCGCCAAGTAGCTGGCTACTAAAATAAGATGTTGCTTATTGTAGCTAGCTAGACCTATTGGCGATGTGTTTTTATTAAAAGATGTAGAGTTTGTGGCATGCGTGTGCAGGATTGCCCGGCTACTTTGTTACCTAGTTCGGCGTTTGTTAGCCATTAGCTACTCAAGCCTATGACTTCGAGAAAGCCTCTGTACAATTTCCTCTTAATTTTTTGTACGTTTTCTGATTCCCATTTGTTCTTGTATACACGTGGCATCACAGTTTATTGAACATTTCAGGTAGCTTTTAAATATACAATTTGTAAGTGCATGCAGTCTGTGACAATTAAGGCTAATCACATTAGTCATCTGTGCTGCAGATGGTTAAGCCAGAAACATGTATGGAGGTAACCCAGGAGAAGAAGGCCAAGAAGAAAAGCAAGGGTGTGCCAGATGATGGGGGAGAGACTGAAAGTCAAGCAAAGAGCAAAAAGGTGAAGAAGAAGAAGAATGCTGCAGCTGCTGCTGATGTCACCAATGGCGAGGATGTCAGTGCAGGAGAAGAGGAGGCGAGCATCAAGGTTAATAAGAGCAAGAAAAAGAAAACAACAGAGGAGGCCTCAGGTGAGCGGGGCCAGGACTCCACCAGCATCACAAACGGTAAGAGCAAAAAGAAGACGACTGGGGGAAAGAAGAAGAAGAAGAAGTTGGACGGGGCGGAACCAGAGCCCGTTTCTGAAGTCATTGTTGGAGATGGTAAGAAAACTGGAAACAAAGGGGATGGGCAGAAGGAGCTGTCGAGCGCTGCTGTGAGTGTTTACACTACTGAGAAAAGGGGAGAAGAGGAGGAGGAGAAGAAGAAAAAGAAGAGAAAGAGGAAGACCCCGGAAGCGGACAGCTCCGGGGCTGAAGCAGGTAACGGAGGACGGGAGGGGAATGTTCCGGAAGATGTGGGCCGCGTCGAGGTGCAGGAGAATGGCGCTGAGGGCACTCCAAACAAAAGGAGGAAGAAGACCGCGGTGAAAAAAGACGGCGCGCTCAATGAAGGGAACGTAGAAGAAACGGGGGGAAAGGCGGACGAGAAGAAAAAGAGAAAGAAGAGCTTGAAGGCGGCCGCTGTGCAAACGAGTGTCAGCGCGGAGGCGAGCGCTGAGGAGACGGGCGCGGGCGAGAGCGAAGGACAACATTCCAAGAAGGAGAAGAGAAGGAAGGAGAAGAAGGAGAAAGGGAAGGGTGTTGTGGCCAGAGAAGGGGCTGTGGAGGTGGGACCGGATGCTGACGCCATTATGGCCAATAAGGCTGAGGCAGCGGAGGTTAAGCGAGAGAAAGGAGGGAAGAAAAATAAAAAGAAGGCACCCAGTGGAGAGGCAGGCGTCAGCCCTGACACTGGTGCCTGCGATGGACAGAACGAGGAAGCGGCCCAGACGGAGGAGGTGCTGGAAAAAAAGAAGAAAAAGAAGAAGGGAACGGCTCCTGGGGCTAATGTGGACGCCAGCGGAGAAGAGGCAGGGAATGGTGTGAAGACTCAGAAAAAGAGAAAAGAGAAAGAGGTGATCACGGCCGAAGGGGAGAATGGCACGGATGTCGATGTGAAAGGAAAGCAGGACAAAGAGGAGAAAAAGAAGAAGAAGAAGAGGAAGGCCCTGGTGGAGGTTGGGGAGGAGGAGGCTGTGGCCAAAGGTTTGAACAGCCAGGAAAGTGAGGGGGAACCAAAGAAGAAGAAGAAGAAGAAGGAAAAAAAGGCAGATTTGGTTCACGGTGAGGAGCAGTCTGGAGCAGAGGAAGCCACCGCACCCCTGCGGAAGAAAGAAAAGGAGAGAACAGAGAAAAAGAAAAAGAAGAAGACTGAGGGGCAGGAGGAGTGTGTCCGGGAAGTGGACGGAGAGGCGGAGGAAAAGAAGGGGGCGGCAGAGGAGGGAGAGAGAGCCATGAGACCTGCTCTAAACGGCGTGAAAGGAAAAAAAAAGAAAATTAACGCCAACGGGGGGAGCCCGTCGGTGACCAGGGCGGGAGCGGCCGTGGAGAGCGAGACACCACCGAAGAAGAACAAGAGGAAAGGACAGGGGGAAGAGGGGGAGGGAACACGGAAACTGAGGAAGAAGAAAAAAGAGAGCGAGGAAGGGGAACCTGAGGAAGAGAAGAAAGTTACTCGGGTGAAAAGTGACCCCGAGGAGAAAGCGGTGAGTTGGATTTGACGTCTTTGTGCTGGTATGAGGCCCCTTGTTGCCATAGTTCCTCCAGAGCTTTCCTTCGATATGGCGGTCAGTCTGTGAGTGAGTGAGTGGGTGGGTGAGATGTTTCCTTAAGTTGTGTTTCATGCTTCCCCGCAGGTTGAAGTGGTGTTCGTCTCTGAGAAAATGGGCAATATGGACGAGGTGACAATTGACCAGGTACAGATCACCGACGCATTCACTGATGTCATGCCCCCCCACCCACCCAAGCCTTATTTATCACCTGTAAATCCCAGATTTCATTCGTTGTGATACCTAAAAATAAGATTTCTCAATCCACCTTCATTATGGGCCTATCTATCGCCACCGACACCATTCTGGCTGTGGTATTGACTGCAGAGCACACACACAGGATGCACGGATAACAGAGTGGACTGTAATAATGTGCGAGTGTTATGGTCCTTAGGTGAGGAGACAGGCTCTTCAGATGGATATCGACAATGAGTCACGTCCCAAAGCCTCAAACGGTTCACTGGTAAGAGCATGTTGCACACCCATAACACTGCATTAACTGTTGGTTATATTACATGTTTTTCTTTTTAAGTAATTTTTTAACCTGAGTATTGCTCTGTTTTTGCCACCTTTTTTCTTTTCTAACCCAACTCAGGGTCTTGGCCAGTGGAGCACCGCCCAGTTTGAGAGTTCCGGCCAACAGCAGAAGTTCCTGCGACTGATGGGCGGGTTCAAGAAGGGTGGCCAGCCAATGGGGTCAAGCGAGGGGAAGGCAAACATGGCACTGGGGAAGGAAGGGCAGGACTTTTTGCAGAGGGGCCTTTTGGCAGAATTTGAGCGCGCTCAGGACCGGAGGATGGATTTCCAAAACAAAGGGGCGGGGCTGGGCTTCTCCCCTCCGTCCAATAAGAAGTTTTCCATTGACGCCAACGCTCGCCACTCCGTCCGTTTAGACGACTGAGGCAGCGGAAGTGCAGCTGACGAGCAGGCTAGCCGGCTGGGAGACTCTCGATAGACACACAGGCTGATAGGCTGGAGCTGTCCCACTGCCACCACAGCGGAGTGGAGTACAGCTGAATAAAATGGCACACAGCCACGGGAAACTGGCCACAGGACCCCCCCCCCCCCCCCCCCACAGCCGAGAAGCAGGGCTTTTAGGGTCATCTTTCGGCACGTCTGGTGGGAGCACCACCTCATTTGGCTGCTGCTGGAGGAGTGAGCCCCTGAGATTGCAGTCTTCCACATTCACCCATGAATGTGTTCAGCGAGCAGCTCCTGCAACCATGGCATTTTACCATAAGGACCATTCGAGAGGGCAAGCAGTTCAGGAAATTCATTGTGGTTGATTTTTGAGCAGGGTGAACAATCCTGTTGAATTTTCCACAATATATTTTTGATAATTTATTGACTTGTGTATGTATGTGTGTTGTTGCCCTAAATGGAGAGGCCCTTGATAAATAAATTCCCTACAATGTCCCTGATGTGTCATACTCTGTTCTGTATCTTGACCAGTCTAATTGAAAGTATTTGAGTGCTTGCATGCGTGTGTGTACAATAATCGACGCATACCTCACCACTCGGTCACATACAAGACAAGGCAGTTTGGTTCAATTGAAAGGTGGAAATCATCAAATAAAGCTCTATCAACAGAACATCAAGCTACTTTTAAAAAAATCGATATGTGGCAATGACACAGTTGTTTGATCTGAACTTCTGGATTGTGGACAGGTTGTATCCTGCCGCAAATATTTTAAAACACTTTGTTAAAGTGTTTTGCACAAGTAGTTCAGAATGTTTTTTGAATGTAAAATTAATGACCGAATGCCAAAAAATCTGGTCTGTTCTAATGTATTAGCAAGTACACAGAATATTTAGAAAAACAACTTCATGTTCATCTGGTCAATTGTGGAATAAAAAATTATTATTAATACCGGATAAATACATGCATTGCATATAGTATCTGGCCTGGTCCTATATATGGTACATGGGGAGTTCTTATTGTAATCGTACGTATTCATGATACACTTAATGAAGCAAGATTGCGATTTGTGATATTTTATGCCAAATCGTAGCACTCCTTTGAACCGAATGGCAATAACGGTAATCGTCAGTAGAGGGCAAAATGGTTTGTATTCGCCTCTGCACGTTCTGTTTGTTATTGTGATATCTTTTGAAGCCACAAGGCGGCAACCCATTACCAAAGACACTTCCCATAAGCATAAAGTATCTATGACTGTATTTTTACAAGACCATAATAGTTATAGTTGTCCGGGACAACGATGAACACCAGCATGCATAAACCGCCAACTGTATAGTGTAAAACTATACAGTTATATTCACGTGAATACATTCGGTATGTACATCACTTGAAATACAAACATGGAAATGTGTATGCATTCAGTATAATGACGCAATTTACTGATTTTCAGTGCCAAAATTATATTTTTATACTTGGCAGCTACCTTTTCCACAGTAAGTGACTGGATCCACAATAAGTGTCTGTTTTTGCAATAGATCGTGTAATGAGTACTAGCACGATTTACTATTGATATATTAGCAGATAGTACAAAAGCACAAATTGCCGTAAGTGCGAAATAATACCCACCAACAATTCCATCTTTTAAAACTCAATTTCCCAAGAGCCATCAAATGCGGAACATCCCACTGAAGGGGTGGGGAGTCATATGACAGGAGCAAAATGGCTGCCGTCCAGTGGTAATTGCATTTTTTTCCTAAATAAAACTGTTTTATTTCTTAGTTATTGAGACGATTTTATTCAGGAAGAACACACGACAGCTAGCGTACATAATGCTTGTGCATTGATGGTGCATTGAAAAGCGTATCGTAATTGGCAAATGGATAATCTACTAATAGATCATACTGTTGCAAAGCTAGTTAACCAGTCAGCAACATGTAAATAGATCAAAGCTGTATTTTCCATTGCCTTTCTATCCGTGTTGTAAAACTTATTTGTTATTGTATGTGTACAAGCAATGTCTGAAGATCAGTGGCAATTACTCAATATCTGCGTTCTCAAGTTCGCATACTGTGGCCTGCAGCCCCATTGCTTTTGTATGACAAGTAGCTGTTGTTTGTTGCTTTACTAGGCACTCTCGTGTACGAAACTATGAGGCAGAACTGCAAGGCTGTCGCCTTGAATCCGTGCCCGTGGAGTTCGGTGATTACCACCCGCTTAAGCCCATCACTGTGAGTTCCGTTCTGTACTACACACACTGTCCGTTAGCCGGCACTGATGTTATTGAGTCGTCAACTTCAAGTTAACAATTGCCCAAATTGATCTTAAGTCATATCTGCTCATGCTGTTAGCTGTTTTCTGAATAACTTTATTAGACCAGTTCAAGATGCGGTTTCTCTGTATCAGTTATTATCAAGTTTGGTCCTGGGGGCCCCCTGTGTAGGCTCTGCTGGTTTTCGTTCCAACCACAATTGCAATTCCAGAATTTTTACAAGCTGTTTTTTTCTGAATTTTCTTAATCATGTGCATTTCAAGCTTAGTGGTCTTATTTTTTTATTATTATTAATATTTATTATTATTTACCCTTTTAAGACACATTGTCAGAAATAGCTATGCATGTCATGAAGAATAAAAATCCCATGTTCACACTGTGCTTGTTGTGCTATATTGCAAACAATTACTTACAGAGAGGTAACTGAATTTTTAAACTAATCAAATTAAAGACTGGGCTGAATCGATAGGGTCGTAATTAGGTTATTGTACACATGTTTAAGGTCTTTCATAAGGATCGACCTTTCGACATAGAACCACTGCAGTATGTCAATAGATCAGTGTCCAAAACAGAAACAAAATTTGTGGTTCCATCCAAATCTGCTACCTCCCACTGATGGCATATTTAACTCCTCTGTCATTCGACTGTAGAAGCAATACAATGTTTAATAGAAGGAAACTGTGCCGCTGAGCCTCTGCAACGTGCGTGTTTTCGATTCGTTAGCATCTCCTGGCGTGATTCCCCGCCTCCTTTCTCTCCCTCCCGCAGGTGACGGAGTCAAAGTCGCGGCGAGGAGGACGCAAAGGCAGCACTTCCTCCTCCTCTTCCTCCTCCAGCTCGGCCGCTCCGGACCCGCTCAGCTCCATGCTGGACGGCACCGACCCGCTGTCCATGTTCGCGGCGGCTTCTGTCGGAGAGGCGCCCGCCGCCCCGCACGGAGCCGGCTCTGGGGTGAGGCGCGCGGACGCTGGCGGCTCCCTCAGAGGAGGGGGGCGGGAATGGGGTCAGGGACGAAAGCAAGGGGTCAATGCGTCATTTGGAATTCCGGGAATGGTAAATGGTAAATGGACTGGATTTATATAGCGCTTTTATCCAAAAATGCCTCTCATTCGCCAGAGCAGTTAGGGATTAGGTGTCTCGCTCAAGGACACTTCGACACGCCCAGGGCAGGGTTTGAACCGGCAACCCTCCGACTGCCAGACAATCGGTCTTACCTCCTGAGCTATGTCGCCCCGAGGAATGACACAGTGATAGCATGATAATGATGATGATGATGATGTCAGGGGCACCACCAGGGATTTTGGGCCACATGAAAAGATCTCACATTGGGCCCACCACCCTACAATATCCTATGTTCTAATAATATTTTTTGAGGGCCCCTGCCCTTGGAATTGTTCCTCGACCCCCTTATGGCACACCTTATGATGGTGATGATATCCTTGTTAAAGTGGTAAATGTGTCTGGTGGTATCCATGGTGACCCTTGTCCTCTGTCAGTCTGAGCTGACACTGCACCTCAGGCTCAGGAGGTTACTGGAGGGACCTGTCTGAGATTGGACATGATTGACAGCAGGAGCTGAGTTTGTGGGTGACTCCGTCTCTCTCTCTCTCTCTCCTTCTGTGACTGTGTCCTTTCTCAGGAGGCGGGGAGGAAGCGGAAGGAGAAGGAGGAGGAGGCGGGGGTGGGCTTGGACTTCGAACCCTGGTCTGCCAAGAGAGGAGAGATCCTGGCCAGGTTCACCACCACAGAGAAGCTCTCCATCGTTAGTATCAAAAATCCCACATAAGGGTGTTCAACACACAACACAAAAAATACACATACACACGCACGTGTGCACACACACACACATATACAAACACACTCATTCACACACATACACACGCACATGTGCACGCACACGCACAGTACAGGGCTTTCATATGAATGTATTGGTTTTATACTGACCGCCTCTCATCTTGCTCTGTCTCCCTCAGAACCTCTTCATGGGCTCAGATAAAGGTAGGTGTTTTTGTATCGGCTCTGTGGGATGTGCGGGTGCCGTTTGTGCTTTCAGCGCGGTGGCTTAGCGGAGCTCCAGAGTGCCCTGTGCTCACGCGGCTGACTGTGGGTTTCAGGGAAGGCCCCGAGCCCAGGCTCAGCCGTGTCGGAGAAGGTGCGGACCCGACTGGAGGAGCTGGACGACCTGGAGGAGGTGGGCGTGTCCCCCAGTATTATCTCTGTGTCTCTGCTGTGCGTTAATGTGATTACACATAATAATTATCATCTGATCGTATTCAGTTATTTCGATTTACAAATGTGTTCTTGTACGGTTCTTGCCTCTGTGAGTAATGCTGTACGCTTGACTGTTTGCTCTTTGTGTTTACTCTAAAGAGTAGTAATATTAATAATGACATTTTGAAATGTGCATTTGTATTGACACTGTTCTCAGTCTATGATTCACATGTGTGCATGGGTTTGTGTCTTTATTGTGTGCCTCTGTGCGTGTGTGTCTGCACGTGCATGTGTGTGTGTGGGTGTGTGTCCTGGGACAGGGCTCCCAGAGGGAGATGCTGAACCTTTCCCAGCAGGACTATGTGAATCGCATAGAGGAGCTCAATCAGTCACTGAAGGAGGCCTGGGCCTCTGACCAGAAGGTCAAAGCGCTGAAGATCGTCATCCAGGTGTGTGTGTGTGTGTGATTACAACATATTCTATATCCTCTAAAACAGGAGTGGGCCCCCAGTTAGCATGACTCAGTTGCCTAATTAGCTGTGTACACTCACATTGGTTCACTCACAAAACTAGACTACAGTAAAATATTTGGTTAAGTGACTGGGCCAATGCTGATGCTTTACTGTGTGTGTGTGTGTGTGTGTTCATATCGCAGTGCTCCAAGCTGCTCTCTGACACAGCTGTGATTCAGTTCTACCCCAGCAAGTTTGTCCTCATCACAGATATCCTGGATACTTTCGGTGAGTGCAGAGGCCCCCGTGTTCTCTGGTGGGACCTCTGACTGTGTGTGTGTTCTCTGGTGGGATCTCTGACTGTGTGTGTGTTCTCTGGTGGGATCTCTGGCTGTGTGTGTGTGTGACTTATGAGAGCACTCTGCTGTGTCTAAGTTTGGTGTTTTTGGTCTGGACAGGGCGCCTGGTATACGAGCGGATCTGGTCCATGTGCTCTGACTCTCGGCTCCTGCCAGGTGAGGCCACTGCCTGGTCTGGTATTGCATCCTCTTTTGCGCTCATTCTTACCCCCAGTAGCTTACAGAAGTAACTGCATGACAGCAGCAACACTACAGAAGGGGGGATTTGGTTCTTATCCTCACGCTGGGACAGTGAACCAGTGCAGGAATGGTCAGATCAGTTCCTGTCCTCAGCTCTCTCAGCTGTTCCTTTGTCTGCCCCCCCCCCCCCCACAACCTCCCCAGACTCCTTCTCTGCGGACGATGTGAACGACACGGCCAAGGAGACCTGCCTCAACTGGTTCTTCAAGATCGCTTCCATTAGAGAGCTCATTCCCCGACTGTGTCCTTTACTGCCTGCAGCCTGAGCTGGCCTGAACTTCACACACACGTACACATGTGCACACATACGCACACACACACGCACACATGCACACACTTCACACGTACATCTGTAGACACACACACACGTGCACACACTTCACGCTCACACCCACACACACACATCTACAGGCACCCACACTGACAGGGTTATTTCGTGTCAGAGTATGTGGCGTCTCACATGCTTAAAAGCACATGTTTACAGGCATGTTGTTATGGAGCAGGAGTGGTTCAGGTTTAAACCCCTGGGCGTGGCTTTTTCCTTGACCGCAAGCACAGGTATGTGGAGGCTGCGATCCTTAAGTGCAACCGCTTTCTCTCCAAGACGTGAGTATCGCTGTCTCTCCATCTGTCCATCTCCGTGTCTCCGCTGTGTTGGGTCTATAGTGCATCCACCATCTCAAAGCCAGGAATGATCCAGAATGAAAAAATACGCCCTCCTCCTCCTCCGTCCTCCACCCTGTCCTCCTTCTCCCCCTCTGTCCCAATATCAGCAGCTTTATCCATCTGCCCTGTTTCTGAGTGAAACACTCAACCATTAATCAGACACATGAAAGTGTATCTCCAGGCTGTTCTCCAGAGGAAGCTGGTGATTTGCTTCCTGGTTTTTGTGTCTTTGCACTGGCGGATCCAGTTACGGTGTTAAAAATGAGGAAAAACAATCTGAGAAAAGTCACAGTGGAGCAGATTCCACGCATTCTGGTCTGATCCTTTTTACCTCTACCTTTACCTCTTTTGGTTGGTTCATTTCATTAGTTCTTTATCCTCAGGTGAATCCCAGTAATGTCCTTTAACACATGCTGAATGAACAGCTTGTGAAGATGAGGTCTCTCACTGTCTGTCTCCTCTCCTCTCAGTGGGATCCAGGAGACTCTTCCGCGCCTCACGGCCATGATTCGAGGCATAGGGGACCCCCTGGTGGCAGTGTACGCCCGAGCGTACCTCTGCCGGGTGAGTCTGGACTCTCTCAGTCGCCACCGTGCACTCGCCCATCCCCTCTCTCTGTCTCTCTCTCTCCCTCTCTCTCTCAGCAGCAAAAGTGATGCACGCTTGTAATGACTAGGGGTGAGACATTACTACAGCAATTATTTTTGAAAGAATAAACATTTCAGATTTTCTGGTTGCTTTTTTTTCTGAACCTTTAAGAATCCGCTGGCTAATGCTTGTTTGCTTGTTTCCGGTCCCAGCCCCATTAATGACAGTGTGTAGTGAGAGCGTGTAGCGAGAGCGTGTAGTGAGAGCGTGTAGTGAGAGCGTGTAGTAAGCGTGTGAGGTCATAGCCTCCCTCTCTCTACTCCCTGTGTCCAGGTGGGCATGGAGGTGGCTCCGCACCTGAAGGACAGCCTCAATAAGAACTTCTTCGACCTGCTGGGCTCCTTCCGGCAGATCCACGGAGACAGCGTGCAGAACCAGCTGGTCCTGCAGAGGGTGGAGATCCCGGTCTACCTCACCCTGTACTCCCCTGCCATACACTGGATCCTGCAGTGTGTGTCCTACAAAGCCCCGGAGGTGACTGTACCATCACACACACACACACACACGAGCACACACGCACACACACACACGCACACATGCACACACATATACATGCATGCGCGCACACCTGCATTTTCCCACCCTGTGCCCCACACCAATCACTCTTTTTGTTTTAAAGAACCCCTGAGGAGACCCCCTCGATCCTGCAATCGTGAACCATCTAGCCTGTATTCAACATCCTTGTATTCAACATTCTCCCAGTATCCAACATCCCTGTATTCAACATTCTCCCAGTATTCAACATCCCTCTATTCAACATTCTCCCAGTATCCAACATCCCTGTATTAAACATTCTCCCAGTATCCAACATCCCTGTATTCAACATTCTCCCAGTATTCAACATCCCTGTATTCAACATTCTCCCAGTATCCAACATCCCTGTATTCAACATTCTCCCAGTATCCAACATCCCTGTAGTCAACATTCTCCCAATATCCAACATCCCTGTATTCAACATTCTCCCAGTATCCAACATCCCTGTATTCAACATTCTCCCAGTATCCAACATCCCTGTATTCAACATTCTCCCAGTATCCAACATCCCTGTATTCAACATTCTTACAGTATCCAACATCCCTCTATTCAACATTCTCCCAGTATCCAACATCCCTGTATTCAACATTCTCTCAGTATCCAACATCCCTGTATTCAGCATTCCCCCAGTATCCAACATCCCTGTATTCAACATTCTCCCAGTACCAACATCCCTCTATTCAACATTCTCCCAGTATCCAACATCCCTGTATTCAACATTCTCCCAGTATCCAACATCCCTGTATTCAACATTCTCCCAGTATCCAACATCCCTCTATTCAACATTCTCCCAGTATCCAACATCCCTGTATTCAACATTCTCCCAGCATCCAACATCCCTGTATTCAACATTCTCCCAGTATCCAACATCCCTGTATTCAACATTCTCCCAGTATCCAACATCCCTGTATTCAACATTCTCTCAGTATCCAACATCCCTCTATTCAACATTCTCCCAGTATCCAATATCCCTCTATTCAACATTCTCCCAGTATCCAACATCCCTGTTTTCAACATTCTCTCAGTATCTAACATGAACATTTTCTCCCAAAGTCTCACTTCCTGCTGCACTATAGAGTGTGTCATACAGAGCTCTAGCAGTGTCACCCCTCATCCCTTCACACTCTACCTAGTACCCCAGCTCATACCCCTTTGACCTTTAGCCTCTGACCTTTGTGCATTGCCTCTGTAGGCCCTGCTGACAGAGATGATGGAGCGCTGCAAGCAGATAGGGAACAAGTAAGTCCTCCATTCCACTAGGGGGAGCCATTCACTGCTCATATTGCCTAAGAACATATCGACAGGCAAGGACAGTGGACCTCCAAACGGGCAGAGCCTTCCTGTGTCACCAGTGTCTAACAGATTCGAACCAATCATTGTGTTAGGCTGAGTACAGCAAAGTTGTGTGATTCATTCGTAGATGTTCAGCCATTTCCCAGCCTGTGGCATTATCCTTATGAGGCTGATGCCTAACCCTCCCAGCACAACCTACAAGTGGCCAGTTTCTAATTAGTTTCACTGCAGTTTGAAAAGCTATCGCACGTTAATTGTGGGGTGTGGGTGGTGTGTCTTCCCACAGTGCCTTGCTGCTGAACTCGGTGATGTGGGCGTTCCGGGCGGAGTTTGTGGCAGCGAGGGCCACTGACTTCATCGGCATGATCAAGGACTGTGACGAGGCTGGGTTCCCCAAGGTGAGAGGTCACCATCACGTCCGCCGGCGCTCACTCATTCACTCTCCCTCTCCCTCTCCCTCTCTCTCTCTCACTCTCCCCCCTCTCTTTTTCTCATTTTTAACTGTTGAGCTGCACTGACAGATCTTTCCAGCGATACAGTTAGTTGCATGAGTGAAAGTGTGTATTTACTTTGTCATTTACCCTGCAGACATTACTTATACAAGGTGACTTTGCAGCAATATGTGTATAGTAGAATAAGCACCTGATAACATTTTAACTGTATGAAATGCTCAGGATAACAAGTTAGCAATTTAAATAAATTCTCTAAATATAGAGCCCTGTCCTGCTGCCAGTTAAGCCTCAGTGTCCTTTGGATAGAAGTAGCTTAGACATTCCCTACTGCCAGTTTACTTCCCTGAGAATATTTACCCTGCCCCTCCCTCTCTCTCTCTCTCTCTCCCCCTCCCTTTCTCTTTCAGCACCTGTTGTTTGGGTCTCTGGGTCGCAGTCTGGCCTGTGCAGACCCCCCAGAGAGTGAGAGGCTGTCTATTCTCAACGAGGCCTGGAAGGTGATCACCAAAGTGCGCAGCCCACAGGTACGCCCCCAACCGCACCACAAACTGCCACCTGAACCACACCCTAACCACACCCCCCAACCGCACCACCAACCGCCACCTGAACCGCACGCCCCAAACGCCACCTGGACCACACCCTCCAACCGCCACCTGAACCACCCCCTAACCACACCCCCCAACCGCACCACCAACCGCCACCTGAACCGCACGCCCCAAACTCCACCTGGACCACATCCAAACCACACCCTCCAACCGCACCCCAAACCACCACCTGAACCACCCCCTAACCACACCCCCCAACCGCACCACAAACCGCCACCTGAACCACCCCCTAACCACACCCCCCAACCGCACCACAAACCGCCACCTGAACCACCCCCTAACCACACCCCCCAACCGCACCACAAACCGCCACCTGAACCACCCCCTAACCACACCCCCCAACCTCACCACAAACCACCACCTGAACCACCCCCTAACCACACCCCCCAACCTCACCACAAACCGCCACCTGAACCACACCCTAACCACACCCCCCAACCGCACCACAAACTGCCACCTGAACCGCACGCCCCAAACGCCACCTGAACCACACCCCAACCGCACCCTCCAACCACACCCCAAACCACCACCTGAACCACAACCTGAATCGCATACCAACCGCACCCCCTGCTGCCACCTGAACCACACCCCAAACCGCACCCTGGACTGCACCTCAGCTTGCACCCTGAACTGCTAACTGTGACCTAGAACTTTGGGGAAAGTTTCACTTCCTGGATTACAAATAAGGAGTGACCCAGAGTGCTGTGGGTTGCTAAGGGGGTAGACGTGTTGCAGAGAGTCCTCTATTAAATGTGTTTGGCCCTGATGCCCAGCCTGAACCACAGAAGCACTTTACTGAGTCTTTACTGAGCTGCCCGTCTCTCACCGCAGGACTACATCAACTGTGCCGAGATCTGGGTGGAGTTCACCTGCCGCCATTTCACTGTGAGTGCTTCAGGAGCTGGAGTGACAATACTCACTTTAATACTGGTGCGTATGACGGAAGGGGAACTCACTCCAGTGCGTCTTTTCCTCTCTTCCTGTCGCACTCTCAGAAGCGTGAGGTGAACACCGTGCTCTCTGACATCATCAAACACATGACCCCGGACCGGGCCTTCGAGGAAGCCTACCCACAGGTAAACGGCGCGCGTTCAGTGAGCTGGGGGTTGGAGTGTGGGGATTGTGGGATGTGGTGATGACCCACTTCCTGTTTCTCCTGCAGCTGCAGTCGGTCATAAGGAAGGTCCTCACCTACTTCCACGACTTCTCCGTGCTCTTCTCCATGGTGAGTGAAGGAGGGATGCGACGTCCGTCTCTAAGCTTTCTTTCACCAGTCGTTCTCTCGCTTTCCGGCCTCCTCTGATTGGACGGAGGTGGCAGGAGCAGGGTTTAAGAGCGAGGGTTTTCACCCTTTTCTGATGCATGGACCCCTACCCAGGCACACACAGGAGATCTTCATCATAAGTCATTACTCAGGACCCCCATCCCAAGTTCAGAAGGATTATATTAAAAAATATGTTTTTTGGAACAGTTTCTAAAAATCTGTATAGTCCTATAGTATATCAAGTTTGGCAAAGGGCCCCCTGCAGTGTCTTCAGGTACCCCCAGGGGTCTGCAGAGCCCCTGTTGAAACCCCAGAGGGCTGGACAGTCCCGGGCAGATAGGCCAGGTGTGACGGCAGGCCTCTCTTCCACTGTTCTACCCCAGGAGAGGTTCCTTCCGTTCCTGGACATGTTCCAGAAGGACAGCGTCAGGGTGGAGGTGTGCCGCTCCATCATGGAGGTGTTCATAAAGTGAGCTCCGCGTCCTGCGCTCTGTCTGTCTGTCTGTCTGTCTGTCTGTCTGTCGGCTGCACGTTGGTGCTGATCCTTCCTGAGACTCACGGTACGCGTGTGTGTGTGTGTGTGTGTGTGTGTGTGTGTGTGTGTGTGTGTGCGCTCGCTCTCAGGTACCAGCAGGAGCCCACGCGTGACCCGGTCATCCTGAATGCTCTACTGCACGTCTGCAAGACCATGCACGACTCGGTCAAGTGAGTGTTACAATGGGAGGCACTGTGT
The DNA here is from genome assembly GCF_013347855.1 of Anguilla anguilla. NCBI lineage: Eukaryota > Metazoa > Chordata > Actinopteri > Anguilliformes > Anguillidae > Anguilla > Anguilla anguilla. Next base: position 62,492,285 of record NC_049202.1, on the reverse strand, counting down.
GTGCTTGTGTGTTTCTGTGTGTGTGTGCGTGCGTGCATGTGTGCGTGTATGTGTTTGTGTGCGTGTGTGCGTGTGTGTGTGTGTGTGTGTCTATGTGTGTTTCTGATCCTGCTCTCTCTCTCTCTCAGTGCTCTAACTCTGGATGATGAGAAGAGGTCTCTGGCCCTGCTGATAAACGGCTTTATCCGCATGGTGAGTCACAGCAGAACCCCGCCTCCCCCCCCGACGTCTCTAAGCCAATGAGACGCGTCCCTGCGGTAACGGTGACCTCTGACCTCCCTGCAGGTGTCCTTCGGCCGGGACTTTGAGCAGCAGCTGAGCTTCTGCGTGGAGGCCCGGGCCACCTTCTGCAACCTGGAGCCCGTGATGGTGCAGCTGATCCATGTGAGTTCTGCTAACCCCCCCCCCCCGCCCCCCTCTTATCGGTGTGTTCACCCCCCTCACACCTACGCACGGGGCCTCGTGCACCATTTACACACTGCTGTGTGCTCACGGGGCACCTCCACACGTCAGCCCAGCCCACAGACACCTCCATCTGCACACAGCTGCAATCACAGAGATGACGCTTAGAAGTCCATCGCCATGGTCACGCAACTCAGCTCATTGAGCAGGCTGCAGCTTCAGGGCTCAGAGAATAAGGACGCTCACTGTACACCTGGGCAAGGCGCTTCGCAAATTCTAGCCGTGAAGTGGGCGGTATTTAGAAAATGAAAGCGTCTCCTCGAATGCAGGCTTCCGAGCGTAACAATAATGACCGAGCTCAGTGGGCAGCAGTGTAGTATAATGAGTAAGGAGTTCGTCTTGTAACCTAAAGGTCACAGGTTTGATTCCCAGGAAGTTGTGTAAGTCGCTCTGGACAAGAGCGTCTGCTAATTGCCTGTAATGTAATGGCTGCTGACTCTTGGCATAATTGTGTGCTCTAATATGTGTAATAACTTGTCTTCTGCTCAGACGGTGAACCAGCTCGCCATGGAGACGCGGCGGGTGATGAGGGGCAGTCACTCCCGCAAGACGGCCGCCTTCGTCAGGGTCAGTCTCTCCTGGGGGAAGGGTGCGGCTGGTGACACGCCCCTAAAATGGGCAGAGCCCATTGTTCTGTGTTACCAGTGATATGAGTCAGAACATGGTTTCTGCACTCTCATTGGTTCATGAAGTCTCACTGGCACTCAGCACGAGTTGGGAGAAACATTGAGATTTTAGCAGACATTATGAAGTTATGGCATTAATCTAAATGAGCTCCCTTGAAGTTTTAGCGTTAGCGTGGCATTGCTGAGCCCTGGGTTAGACCTTTCTCATTCCCGCTCTTCCTGTCTCTCTCCCTCTTAAGGCCTGTGCCGCCTACAGCTTCATCACCATCCCGTCTCTCACCAGCATCTTCAGCCGGCTCAACCTCTACCTGCTGTCTGGGCAAGTGGCGCTGGCCAACCAGTGTCTCTCCCAGGGTGAGTTCACACTCCATCAGGACCTGCAGGCCTAACGCTCTGCAGACGGTTCCACTGCTGTTTGAATGTGTTCGTGTGGTTTGCTCTCTCTCTTTATCCCTCCGCCTCTATTGCTTCCCTACCCTCTATCTCTCTCTCACTTCTAACCTCTGTATCACCTTCTTTCTGTGAATTCCTCTCACTCATTTGCTTCTCTCCATTGTTTCATTTTTCTATCATTCTGTCCCATTGTCACTCCTTACCTCTCTCTCTTCCTCTTTATTTCATTTTTCAAAGTGCTTTATTGGCAGGTCAAATATAGGCACTTGTGTTGTCAAGGCAGAGGTTACAAAATACACCTATATACAATATGAATGCTAGATTATTCTCTCCCTTCCCTCCTTCTCTCTCTCTCCCTCTCTCTCCCCCCCTCTCTCTCTCTCTCCCCTCCTCCCTCTCTCTCCCTCTCTCCCTCCCTCTCTCTCTCCCTCTCCCTCTCTCTCTCACCTCCTCCCTCTCTCTCTCTCTCTCTCTCTCTCTCTCCCTCTCTCTCTCTCTCTCCCTCTCTCTCCCCCCCTCTCTCTCTCTCTCCCCTCCTCCCTCTCTCTCCCTCTCTCTCTCCCTCTCTCTCTCCCCCTCTCTTTCTCTCTCTCCCCTCCTCCCTCTCTCTCTCTCTCTCTCTCTCTCTCTCTCTCTCCCTCACTCTCCCTCTCTCTCTCTCTCTCCCTCTCTCTCCCTCTCTCTCTCTCTCTCTCTCCCTCTCTCTCTCTCTCTCTCTCTCTCAGCGGACGCGTTCCTAAAAGCGGCGGTCAGCGTTTTGCCGGAGGTGCCTCGCAGCATCAGCGTTGAGGGCAAACTGCGCTCGTCAGAGGGCTTCCTGCTCGACTTCATCAACAACTTCCTGTCCACCCTGCTGGTGGTGCCGGTTAGTCCCGCCCCTTCCTGTTCCTCCCTCAAGCGCCTGTGACCTCTGGTCTGCATGGGTGTGGGAAGGGCTCATGTACATGTCATTATAGATTATATTATGTATGCCATCATGTCAGAAATGTATGTCCATTTTAATACTCGTGCTGGTTAAAGTACAGGAAAGGCTGTACTTATCGATACTGTTCATATTGATACTCAGAGCAACTGACAAAGCATGCCTGCAGTGTAGCCATTGGTATGCAAATCCTTCATCCTGTGTGTGTATGTGCGTGTCTGTGCGTGCGTGCATGCGTGTGTGTGCGTGTGTATGTGCGTGTCTGTGTATGCGTGCGTGTGTGTGTGCGTGTGTGCGTGTGTGTGTGCGTGTCTGTGTGCGTGTGTGTGCGTGCGTGCGTGCGTGCGTGTGTGCGTGCGTGTGTGTGTGTGCGTGTCTCAGGACCACCCAGAGCAGGGTGTGCTGTACCTGGTGCGGGGGCTGCTCAACATGGTGCAGGACTACACCTGGGAAGAGAACAGCGATGCCAAGGTGCGCGTCTACATCAGCGCCCTGCCCATCCTAGCAGCCATGAGCCAGGAGAGCTACCTGTACTGCATCCCTAAAGGTACTCACACACACACCTGCACTGCATCCCTAAAGGTACGCACACACACACACACACCGACCTGTACTCCATCATTTGCTGGCTCTTCAGACAATACTTCCCCCTTTAGGGTGATACTGCACTTTTATTCCAGAGCGCTTGTGCTCATTTAGCAAGTCGCTCTGGGAGTGTCTGCCGAATGGCACTGATGCACTGTAATGCAAATGGATGACCAAAGTGTTAGCAGTTAATGAAAGACAGCGGATGGGCATTTCTCTCTCTCTCTCTCTCTCTCTCTCTCTCTCTTTCTTTCTCTCTCTCTCGCACTTCCTCTCTACTCTCAGTGGACTCCAATGAGACCCTGTACGGAGGGGACCCAAAGTTTGTAGCGGAGATCAACAAGTTGTGCGAGACCCTGATTGGTCAGGTGCTGGATCACCTGAAGACCTTGGGGAGAGATGAGGTGAGATTGCTGCACACACACACACACACAACCTCGAGGAGAACTCATTTTGACACGTTCGCCAGACCATGCTAACGCACACGCGCTAGTGAAATGATCGCACACTGTTGTGGTAAAAAACATTAAATGCAGGGTGTAGGCTGTAGGCTGACTGAAATGCCCTGAAGGGGAACGTTTCTGAAGCAGGCCTGGATAGAGGAGGATGTTTGAACATTCAGCTTGTCACCCACAATCTTGTCAAGGCGTGTCCTTCCACTTGTTTCTTAATGCAGCTACAGTGTGTATCTGTCAGGGTAATTAAGCGTCTGATCCCTGTCTCTCCGGGTCTGTGGCCGTAGGACAGACTGCTTCAAACGAACCTGTAGCTGTGTGTGCTGTTTATTTATGTTAAGTATCGCACACGGTTCCAAACAAGGAAAGAATGAATGTACTTTCCAGCCTCGTGCTGTTTGTACACGCGTCTCCCTTGACGTGTGTGCTTCTCTTTCACTTAGTTTGTTGCATGTGTACCTATCTCTGACTGCTTGTGTGTGTGTGTGTGTGTGTATGTGTGTTTGTGTGTGTGCACACGTGTGTGTGTGTGTTTTTGTGTGTGCGTGCGTGTGTGGGCATGTGTTTGTGTGTGCATGCGTCTGTGTGCGTGTTTGTGCGTGCATGTGTTTGTGTGCGTGTGTGCATGCATGTGTGTGTGTATTTCTGCGTGTTTCCGTGTGTATGTGTGTGTTTCAGGGCGTGCGCAGACAGGGTAGTTTGGCGTTCTCTCTGTTCGGCTGCCTGCTCGCTCATGGTGATTTGCGCAACAACAAACTCAACCAGCTGGCGGTCAACCTGTGGAACCTGAGCCACAAGCATGGCTACTGCGACACACGCACCTCGGTGAGAGAAGACACACACACACTCACACACACGCCCACACATACACACACACACACACACACACACACAAACACTCACACACACACACCAAATTCACCAACCCTGTGTGTGTCCTTCTGGGCAGGTCCGCACCCTGGAGTACATCAAACACCAGGGCCTGCAGCCCAACATGAGCCACATCTCAGAGATGGCTCAACGGCTCTCTCTGCAGTCCAGGGCCTGAACTGCATCTGCCCAGCCTGCACCCACAGACCACCGGGCCTACAGGTCTAATTCCACATCACACCAGGACTACAGCTCCAATCCCACATCCCGCTAGGACTACAGCTCCCATCCCACATCCCGCCAGGACTACAGCTCCCATCCCACATCCCGCTAGGACTACAGCTCCCATCCCACATCCCGCTAGGACTACAACTCCCATCCCACATCCCGCTAGGACATCCCGCCAGGACTACAGCTCCCATCCCACATCCCGCCAGGACTACAACTCCCATCCCACATCCCGCTAGGACTACAGCTCCCATCCCACATCCCGCCAGGACTACAGCTCCCATCACTCATCCCAGCAGGGCCGCAGCTCCAATCCCAGCATCCTCCACAAACTCTCCCTTCAGCCGGTTCCACGCAGGCATGCAACACTTAATCACGCTTACAGAGGACTGCCAGCGGCTCTTGATCAGCGTTTAGACCATATTGTCGTAGAGATGCACCGTCTTAATCCCGCTGCCTGTTCAGTGTTTGTGTACTTGTGTACGCGTGATTTTTTCAAATCAGTCTTTGTACAAATAAACCTCTCATCTCTAACACAAGTCAAAGGACGATTGGATGTCCGGGCATGATTTGACTTTGCTGACTGTAATGCCATGCGTTTCACATGGCGCGTCTTCAGAGGAAGGCAGGAAGAAGCAGTAACGTCCAAACCAGAGCAGCGGAGGACGTCGTGGATTTTAAGTTATTTTGTTAAATTCAGAGTGTGGGGCTCCTACCACCGTGTGCCTGGTCCAGTGCCCACAGCGCAGGTGCCACTACAGTGAGGCTGTCATCAGAGAGAAATAGACCGTGGTCATTTAACGGTGTACAGGACCTGACAGGCCTGGAATCATCAGACCCTGTGCTCCAGAACCACAGTCTGTTATCTTTAGAAGTGGTACAATGACCAAGTGACCAATACATTTCTCTACTTTGCACAACTGCTGAGGTGCACAATGTATGCCATAGTACGAATGATTTGTGCTTAAAAAAAATTTTTTTTTGGAGGGGGTTTTGAAGAATTAAAAAATAGCTGTATTAAAAATATAAAATGTTAACACAGGCCAGATACACAGTACATTAAAAATTGATTTCCCTCTTCCTGATTTCCTCTATTACTGCATATTTGTCATGCTGAATGGTTTCAGATCTTTAGACAAAATGTAATGTTACACAAAGGGTACCTGAGTAAAAAAACACTTGTTTAAAAAATGTATTTAATGAAAAAAGTTATCGAACACCCAATGGAAAAAGAAATTGACCCCCAATCAACCTAATTTAATTCATAATTAGATTCAGCTGACTGAAAACAGCCAGGCTTGATTGCAGCCAGCCCTGTTGAATCTAAACCTCACTCGTATTGAACCTTACCGTAGTCACCACATAGTTTCTACAGGTACACTGTGCCACGATCAAAGGAAATTCCAGAAAAGATGAGGGGGAAAAAGTTGTTGAAATATGTCGGTCTTGAAAGGGTTATAAAGCCATTCCTAAGGCTCTGGGTCTCCACTGAATCACAGTGAGAGCCATTATTTCCCAAATGGACGACACCTGCAACAGTGGTGAATCTTCCCAGGATTGGCCATTCAGCCAAAACTTCCTCAAGGGCACAGCGAAAACTCATCCAGGAAGTCACAAAAGATCCCAGAAGAACCCTCTAGGTCAGTGTTCATTACTCCACAATAAGAAAAAGACTGGGCAAAAATAGGATTCATGGGGAAGTAGCAAGAACGGAAACCACTACTAATCAAGAGAAACATCAATGCTCATCTCACATTTACAAAAAAGCTCCCAAGCCTTTTTGGACAATGTTCTATGGATAGATTCAAAAGCGGAACTTTTTGAATGACATGGGTCCCATTATGTCCGGCGTAAAACGAATACAGTATTTCACAGTAAGATCTTAAGTGAAACGTGGTGATAGCGTGATGGTGTGTGGATGCTTTGCAGCCTCGGGACCTAATCGACTTGCTTTTATAGAAGGAACCATGAATTCTTGTCAGTACCAGAAAATTCGTAAGGAGAATGTCAGGCCATCTGTATGTGAGCTGAAGCGTAAATAGGTTATGCAGCAAGACAATGATTCACGTCTGAATGGCTGAAAAGTAACTAAAGCTTTGGAGCGGCCTAGTCAAAGTCCTAACTTCAATCCAACACAGATGCTGTGGAAGGACCTGAAACGAGCAGTTCATGCTCGAAAACCTGTTTGTCTGCATGAAATTATTTCTGCAAAGAAGAATGGGCTAAAATTCCTCCACAGCGATGTGAAAAACCGATAGCAAATTATAGGAAGCATTTCGTTGCAGTTATTGCTGCTGAAGGTAGTACAACCAGGTATTAAGTTTAAGGGGGTAATTACTTTTTCACATAGGTGATATAGGCGATCATTTTTAAAATGTGGTTTGTGTTTGCTCACGTCCTGAATTCACACAGTGGGCCAGTGTTACTCCAGACACAACACCCATCAGCAAACACCCGTCAGCCATAACATTTATTTCCTTATTTAGTAAATCATTTAACAAACAACCCCTTGGCATTCCAAATCAAGTAAACAAAAACAGGAAAAAAAAGACCAACATGCTGGTTCGTAGGCTTCCGAGTCCCTTGGAACTCAAAGGGAAAAGATCGCCCAGCGCGCAGTCACTCTCCTCGTCAAACATTCTGCGTGCACAGCTCCGATACACACAGGAATACATTCCAGGCTAGCGTAAGGGTAATCAGCCTGTCCAGGCTCTGTTGGGGGTTGTCGATGTCGAAACCAAAATAGAAACATTTAAAGGTGTTACACTCTTCTCATGAGACTTCAGTAGTGTCAGATAGTTTTATTGTGATGTCATTCTTATCTTGACCAATACAAACTCCAGGGTGCAGCTGGGTGTTCCGGACGAGGAGTCTCTGGTCCTAATGTGTTAAGGGCATGTCCTCAGACTTATTGTAGACAGTACAGTATTTACACACACACACACACACAAACCAACCTTCACCAGAACTTCTATTTTTAAAATCCACACTTTAAAACGGCATGTTTTGGAAGTGCACAAGCATAGGCCTCCCCCTCTGGAATACTGAATTTTTGCAAGACCGTTCCTTTGTCTTGCTGGATACGGGGAATTTTCCATTACCTAGTATCAAATTGTGAGGCGCTCACTTTCCATCTGAAAGAACTGAAAGCAAATGGAAAAACAGGCGGTTTCTACACGCTGGCCTGTGATGAGGCCACAGCTAACAGAATGATTTTCTGCTCTCCTTGTGGGGAAGGTGCAAGTCCCCTTAAGAAGCATAACAGAGTGAATGGGGGCAGGCAAATTACACCTTTCAATTCCATACTCTCAGCTCGCAACACAAAAAAAAAAAAACCAGGACCAGTCCTTAACTGGACAATGTAGGAGGAGGAGACAAGTGTATGACAAGCACAAGCTAGCAGCAACGCTGGAATTCAGTTGCTTTCACAGGAGCATGCCACACACAATCGCTTACATAAATGCTTATGTGACCCAGCAACACACCTGTACACACACACACACTCACTCACACACACACACACACACACACACACACACACACACCCTTACACACAGTAACGGAGCAGCAGTCAAGCCTGGCTACACTGTTGCAAGTTTAACTGCAATCAGACTTGTCTCCAAGTGAACCCATCCCTATGCAGTCCAGCACGCCCACCCTAAGTGTTCAAGATGTCAATGTACATTTACAAAGAGTATAAGTTATTACCACTACTATTATTAATACACCCACTGGAAGATGGCCCACAGGCCTGGTCTGTGTCACCCACGCCCACGCCCCCCCCCCAAAAAAAAAACATGAAGCGGTGCGCTAATGGGACAGAGCGGGTCCGTGCGCCACGCCCAGATGCCCCCGGTGGCCACTGGAGCACGGCGAGTGTGAAACGTCAAGCGATTGAAGAAGCAGCAGCAGACGCCGTGTGGTGCTCCTGCGTTTCGTCCCTGCGAGGTGAGAAGGAAAAGTCCGGAAAGAACTGACCGCAGCCGCCCGCCCACGCCGCCCCTCTCTCTCCCGTTCGCAAACCAAACATACGACAGAACTAAAGAGTCCCAAAAAAAAACAATGGAGAAACACGTAAAAATAACCTGGAATAAAATAGAATTATCATTCATTCAACAAAAAAAAAGAATAAGGTCTTTTTGTTTGAATTTCCTTTTTCTTTTTTGTTCTGTTTTTTTTTTTTTTTTTTTGGCATTCCGACCCGGCCCAGGCCAGGCGGTGCCGGGAGTGGGGGGGTGGCTGTTTTTCGGGGAGGGGGGCTTCTGCTTTATGGTTCTGGGTTGGATGTGTGGGGACTGGGTGGGGGGACTGCTCGCCCTGCTGTGGGGGGGGGGGGGCCCTCTGTGGCCGCTGGCGCCTCCTCCTGGGCCCTCAGTCCAGCTCGATGGGACTGCTGTCCTCCTGCGCCTCCTCGCCCTCCTCCTCCTCTCCGGACCCCATCAGGCTGTTGAGGAGGTTTCCTGGGAGACAGAAGAGAGGGCGAGCTGACAGAGGCCCGGGGGCCACAAACACAGATTGTCAGGGGTGTCCGATCGTATCTGAAAAGGGCTGGTGTGGGTGCTGGTTTCAGTTCTAGCCCGGCACCTGATTCTACCTATCAAGGTTTTAATTGAAGACCATGATCACTTAATTAGCTGAATCAGGTGTCTTAACGTTGGGCCAAAACAAAAACCTGAAAATCTTCGGACAAGATTGGACACCCCTTGTATAGACTACACAGATGGCCGGCTCCTGTTCTCCTTGAGGTTGGCAACAGAAGTTTAATGAGGTGAGCAGACACACTTACCCAATAAGCCGCCGTAGGAAGAGGACTGTTTGGGCGGCACTCCAAAGAAAAGCTGTCCTATCCTGTCCAGGTACTGATACGGGAACAAAGAGGGAGGGGAGGGAAGGAGAGTTGCTGAAAGTTCCTTAGAACGCTGTCCATCCACTCGGCAACATCAGCCAATGGGAGAGCGGTGCTGCCGGCTCACTCACCTCGTTATACATGGGGTCCCTCTTCAGCGACGGCTGATACTGCTCACACAACACTGTGAAGACTGTTAACTTCCCCCTGAAACACACACACATGCACGCACAGGAAGTAAATCACACAGCGCCTGTCAGCAGCCAATCACAAAAATCCCTTTCAGGAGCTGCAGACAAAAACAACCATCGACTCTACGGATCAGTAACGCATTACTGAATAAGACTGAAGGAAGCCAGCTGCTGTGAAGAGCTCTGCACAGCCGGTTGGGCACCGTGTGCCGTGAAGCTAAGGGCAGCGGTGAGATTTCATTCATAACCTCACAGTCCCTTCCCTGAGGAGCGCACTCAGAGCAGCAGAGATCTGCCCCGGCTGTGCAGTGTGCACACGAGAGCCGCGGGTGAATGGAAGCACGCTGGCGGCCGGGGTCAGTGCCCGCGGGGTCAGTGCCTGTGGGGTCAGTGCCTGCTGGGCCAGTGCCTGCTGGGTCAGTGCCCGCGGGGTCAGTGCCCGCGGGGTCAGTGCCTGCTGGGTCAGTGCCTGCTGGGTCAGTGCCTGCTGGGTCAGTGCCTGTGGGGTCAGTGCCTGCTGGGTCAGTGCCTGTGGGGTCAGTGCCTGCGGGGTCAGTGCCTGTGGGGTCAGTGCCTGCTGGGTCAGTGCCTGCTGGGTCAGTGCCCGCGGGGTCAGTGCCCGCGGGGTCAGTGCCTGCTGGGTCAGTGCCTGCGGGGTCGGTGCCTGCTGGGTCAGTGCCCGCGGGGTCAGTGCCTGCTGGGTCAGTGCCTGCTGGGTCAGTGCCCGCGGGGTCAGTGCCCGCGGGGTCAGTGCCTACTGGGTCAGTGCCTGCGGGGTCGGTGCCTGCTGGGTCAGTGCCTGCGGGGTCGGGGCCTGCGGGGTCAGTGCCTGCGGGGTCGGGGCCTGCGGGGTCAGTGCCTGCAGGGTCAGTGCCTACTGGGTCAGAGCCTGTGGGGTCAGTGCCAGCTGGGTCAGTGCCAGAGTCAGTGCCTGCTGGGTCAGTATTTATAAGACCGGTCTGTGGGCTGAGATGTATCTGGAGCAGCAACACTAGCGGAGTCCAGGCTAGCGTTACACCAGACAGGAGAAACGCGAGCACCGTGCGTACGACATGAGCCCTTCACTATCCCATGATGCACCACTCACCCGTCCACCGCCAGCAGCAGGAACCAGATGAAGTTGAGCAGGGGCTGACCAAACGGGGGGCCCTTCTCTATGGACGGGTGCTTCTGTGTGTAGGTACTGAACACCACCGACGCACTGCTTTTGTTCTTTAGACAGAGGAACCTGCGCAGGGGGGGGGGGGGGGGGGGGGAGAGAGACCGGGGGAGAGTGAGAGACAGAAAGAACAGGAGAACAAGAGTGAATGAGCAAAAAAGACAAAAAGCAAGGGTGAGAGAGCAAGAGAGTGAGAGAAAGACAGAGAGAGACAGCAAGAGAGAGAGGGGGAAGTGAGAAAGAAAGAGACACAGAGTGAGAGAGAGAGGAAGGAAGGAAGGAAGGAAAGTAACAAAAAAATAATCAAAGTAAGGAGAGGAAGCAAATGAGAGGAGCAGAGAGCTGTGAGCAGAGTCACGAGGCCCCACTGTAACACACACACACGCACACACGCACACATGCACACATGCACACGCACACACACGCACACACACGCACACACACACACACACGCACACTGACAGGGCCACTCACTGTAACACACACACACTGACAGGGCCACTCACTGTAACACACACACACGCACACACACGCACACACACGCACACACACGCACACACACGCACACACACGCACACTGACAGGGCCACTCACTGTAACACGGCCTGCGCCACGAACATGTCCACCTCGCTGCGGAAGCCCCGCGCTGCCGAGTACTCCACCAGCATCTGGGCACAGCCCTCTCCGTCTGAGGAGTGCAGGAAGTGGTAGCGCGACTCGCTGTAGTTCTGCTCTGTGGGGCGGGGACAAACACCGCTTATAATAATAATAATAATAATAATAACAACAACAACAATAATAATACATTTCACCTATGTAGCCCTTTTTACAAAGCTCGGATACAAAACCGGGGAGATGTGATACAACTGTGTGTTTATAATAATGATAATAATAATGGGGTATGAATGCAGCTTTGACGCGTGTGATGTTATTCAGTTACTCAGCTATTTTTTTATAAATAAATTCTGTAGTGATCCAGCCAGGAACCAGCGGATAATGAAAATGGAAACGGATGCTGTTCACAGGGGTATGTAAGATCAGCGAGCATCATCGCCGACCGTGTCACCCTCACCCTCGTTCCTCCCCCCACTTGTTTTCGGGTCATACCTTTCCACAACGTCACAGCCAGCAGCTGGTGCAGTTTGGGGTGCCCCAGTTTCCCAGAGCCCCCGGTGGACCACTTGAGTGCCCGGGACACGAAGGCCACCCGCTCGGGGGAGTTGGGGTCCATCAAGCTGAAAAGCTTGGCCAGGTGCTCTGTGGGACGTCCCAACCATACACACACACAGGGTCAGAAAACCGCACACACAACCACACACACAGAGGGTCAGAGAACCGCATAAACAACCACACACACACACAGAGGGTCAGAGAACCGCACACACAACCACACACACACAGAGGGTCAGAGAACCGCATAAACAACCACACACACAGAGGGTCAGAGAACTGCACAGCAACCGCACATGCACACTAATGATGGTCATAACCCCACTAATTGACCCACCGCTTCAAAAGGTAAATCAAGCGTGATCCCTGAAACACACACTGGTTTAATGTAACCAGACTTCGCTTTCGGCATTCAGCGTCCATGCTTATCCACAGAAACACAGATTACTTTTATCTGTGTAACAGACTTATACAGCTGCACAACTACAAAAGTAGATAAGGTTCAGAAACTTCCTCAAGGTTAAAATGGCTATGCCTCACCCGAGATTTTAACCTGCAACCTCTCAGCTACAAGTCTAATTTGCTAAACACCACACCGCCCTGCTCCCAAAAGGCAGCCTGGTCCTATAAACCCAAAGGAACTGTATCCACACCCTCAGGGCAGTACCGCCCGCACCCCCAGGGCAGCCCCGCCCACACCCCCAGGTCAGCTCACCTAAAATGTCGTCCGCTACCTTGGCGTCGGACTGCTCGAGGGACTCCAGGACCAGCATGGAGAGATCCGCCGCACTGTTCTGCTGTGGGGGAGACGTGCGACGCAGCATTACAGCCAATCACATCCCAGTACCCCGCCCTATCCTCTGCACCACGGAGAGCACACACTGCGCCATGCTGCAGAGCTGAACATGGATACTAATAATAATAATAATGATAACAATAATAACAACTATTATTATATTAATAACAACAATAGTAATAATAATAATAATAATACATTTCATCTACGTAGCCCTTCATACAAAGCTCAGATACAAACCTGGGGAGATGTGATACAACTGTGCACAACACGGAAAAATTTTCATTGATATATGTATATTCGTATTGCTTCAATATTTGTCGAGAAGCTTGAGAAGAAGGATGCTACACTAATAACGCTTGCAATTACATGTATTATTAATAATAACAGTTGTCATTGTTAGTAGTAGTAGCATTTGCAGTTGTAATAGTACTCGCACTAGTATTGCTGTTGTTGTTATTCCCGTCATCAGTAAGTCAGATTAAACAGAAGAAGCCCTCCTACCTGATTATAACTGAAGAAGAGCAGAGCCCCGCTGTACATCAGCTCTCTGGCCTCCACATGCTTTGCCTGTGACATATACCTGCATGACACGCGGAGAGGAGAGGGAAGGGGGGCATCTGTCACAAGCCTGGCAATGCACACACGTTCGCGAGCTGCGCCAACACACACTTCAGAGCCTCAGCGAAAAGACAAGCTGCTCTGGAAACCAACAGGAAGACTACAGCGAGCGAGCAAAGTAAAACCTCTGATGAGCAGAATGACCAGGGATCTAAAACACCAGTATCTGCAGGTTTAACTCCAGTCCAGGAGAGCTACAGTGTCTGCAGGTTAAACTCCAGGTCTTGAAACCAGGTGAGTGGACTCTTTCGTCCGCAGTGGTAACCAACCCTGTTCACTGAGATGTACCATCCTGTAGGTTTTCACTCCAACCCTAACACAGCAGGTCTCATTCAACAGCCAGAGATCTGCATTGAGCTGCTAATTAGTAGAGTCAGGTGTGCCAAATGAAGGTTGAAATGAAAACAGAGGATGGCAGATCTCCAGGAACAAGGTTGGTTACCACTGGCTTAAATAAAGCACTTAAGTGCTGGAAGAACACTACCAGCGTGCACTCCAGGAGGAGTCTGAAATCCTTGCATAAGGTGGACATCATCTGCTACATGTTCTACTTCAGGTGGACTGTCTGCTACAAGTTCTACTTCAGGTGGACTGTCTGCTACAAGTTCTACTTCAGGTTGACTGTCGGAGCAGAGTCATTTCCAAGAGATCCAAGCCCAAAATTAAAAATTAAAATAAAAAACACGTCATCTGATCTTGCTGCACTGTTTTTTGGGTTTTTTTGCACGCTTTACCACAGCTGAGACACAAAAAGGACGGAATGTTCCGGCACCACTGTTCTCTATTATACAACCGCCATTTAACCGGGAAGTCCCATTGAGATATACAATCGCTTTCATAAAGGGACACCTGGTCAAGAGCACAACTTAATACATACAGAGAATGATTCAATAACAGGCATCAGTAATAGCCAATGACAACAAAGAGTGCCAAAGGTTCAAAAGAATAACACGCTTCCCGTATTGCTTCCTGCACTCTCAAAAAGAATGTTTTAATATCCAACAAACTTTTTGTGTTACTTTCAACACATCCTGTTGTGTGCAAGTTACTACTTTTGTGTGGCAAACACACAACACATGTTACAAAGGGAGACTTGATTAACACAGACTGTGCTGAAAGTAACACACACAATGTGCTGTCCTTAACTAGACATGCAGGTGTGTTAAAAAATGTGTTGCTCTTCACACATTTTACAACATTTATTTTGAAAGTGTGAATTCTCCTCGATTTACCTCTTGAAGCTCTCTAGAAAGAGTATTTCTCTAGAAGGAGTGTCTCTGCCAGGAAGTTGACAGCTTCCTTACCTACGTAAGTTATGACTGTTGGGGTGCCGGATTTAATCAAGGACTGAAAGCGAGCATTATCAGAACTGTCTCAAATGGTTTTGATGTACAAAAGATGCAATGGTAGGGTACTGCTCTGTGAATGAAATGCACGCACACCGTTTCAGGATGAGGAACACCCACTCGTGATAAACCTGCCAGTGGCCCCAAGAGAACTCCACACGTGAGCACAGGAAGTGTTTTCACCAGGGCTGTTCTAGAGCATGACTTGACACTTAGTGTAGGCAAAAAAAAACAGACACTGAATGGCTTTTACACAGACACAACTCAGGCATGGATGGAATCCTGCAAAACAAAACCTCTCAGGCCCAATCCCAAATAACACTTCGGCTGTTGACCCTCTGATTGCGTTCAGCCAATCCAAAAGCATGAACAGGCTTGCTCGCCTCTAAATTATGGCTCATTCCATTCACTGTAACCATGCCTGTTGATCGATGCACCACAAAAAAAAATGTCTGAAGGATTTCAATGTGAACACAAGTAAGGAAAAGCTTCACATTCCCCCAAGTCAAAGATTCACTCAGTATTTCAAGTTTCAATGTGGGAAGATTTTAAAAATCTAACATAACCCTTGATTGAAGGGTGAACGTTAGGACACATCTTGTCAGGAGTGAGCAGCTGGTCATCAGAGCAAATCTCTAGCAAAATACACCGTGGTAATAAGCAAAATAGTGCAAAGAAATACTGTGTTTTGGCACTGTGCGCACTAAAGACACACAGAAAGAGTAGACCGATAAGATCCAATTACACCATGCAAATAAAAAATTTCGGTGTGCGAATGACCGAAAGCTAAATTCCACTGTGGGGTGGATCTTTGATGGTAGCAAGACTGTTTACATGTTTTGCCATCTACACAAATTAAATAAAGTGTAGTTAAGTTAATGCCCTGAACTTGCCGTGCTTCAGGAGGCTTATCGATGTCCAACAAGCCAGGCATTTTAACAAGCTTATGGTAGGCTAAGATAACATCTTAAATCGTCCACGTTTCAATCAGAAGTAGCCAGTTAACTGTGTATCAATCAAACGTCACACTCCTAGACAGTGCCAGCTTGGTGGGGTACGGTTTAGTTAAGCATTTAAAACAATTGCCATTTCCCAGGTTACAGTTATACTCCCGCAGCCAGAAAGTTAGCCAGTGAATATAATATCAAAGTCAATGTAACCTGGAAAATTCTTAATGCAAGAGTGCAAGCTACTCTAATGCTTTAGCAACTAATATGGTAGTGTATTCAGGTGGCTTGCTGGCAGACAACTCGAAAGCTTTTAGAAAACGCTGCAATGACGCCCGATGTTACATTACAGTAACTAGCCACACAAGTTATTTAGCAAGCAGAGAACTAGCCTTTGTAACCGACGTTATAGGCAACTAGACAATTTCCGAAAATCAAATCGGAAAAATGAATTGACTTAATATGTGGTGTGAATTCATTCCAGCTACCTAGCTAGCCTGAAATTCTATTCGCTTTCATCGTGTCATATTTAGACGAGTGGTTGAGCTAGCCTATACGGCGCAGTAACCAGTGAACTATAACATTAATTTAGCGTACGCTGAGTAAAGAATTTCCTCATTGATTCGGTTAAAATAGGCAAACTGGGTCTTGAACACCACAGTACGTGGTCAGACACTATCTAACGGTTAGCCTGCTAGCCTACTGTTAACTGCAACTACCTAGTTTGCTTCAAAGTGTGCAATCAATCAGCTAGCTATAGCTACACAGCAAGCTGACTGGCAATGCGAGCTCGCTGATACTACTGCCAGGGGACTTTTAACTTCAAAGACGATGACCACAGTAACCTTGGTAGCTAAGATTATTATGATACCACAGTTATAACGTTAGCTACGTTTATTATCTCAACATCTGCATGTAGCACGCTAACGTTCGCCAAGCTAACAACAATTTCGGGCTAGAACCACTTCGGAAGCGGCCACACAACCATTGAGAGACAGCTAATGGTGAGTGACAGAGGGACAGAGCTATCCCAAATCGGTACAGGTTACAGGAGGCGGAGAATTAGCGGTAGTAAACCAATCACACTTAGCAAAATACCGGGCCAACGGAAGTTTGGTTGACAGGCAGAAAGATCTGGAAACATAGGCCACAGAGCCGCTAGAACATTTATTTTTTTATTCCCAGCTCATCAATTTAAGACTTACCTAAAGAATAAGGTCCGGTACATCTGATGCGCTTCATAGTAATCACCCTTTTCCACACTAGCTCGCAGTTTCCCTTCAACCCGCTGTACTCCCCCGCGGTTCCTTGCGCTGGAGCACTTCAGAGCCTCCTGCTCCGACATCATTGTTTGTTCCAAGCTGCTCAGACCAACCACACCGCGTCACAGGGAAGAGTGAGCGTTAAGAAAACGGTTTAAAAAAATGAGCGGATGCTTCCTGCTTGCCGTAGTTCTCTCCAGTTTACTTTGGTGCTGGAGGAGAGATGCTCCTGGATGTTGTCACTGAAGTGTAAATCACCTGTAGCCTATAACAGTAAAAAAAAAATCTAATGAGGCGCTTGTAGTTCGTTCGCACAGGGACCGTTATCAATGGCGCCATAGATATGGATCTTTTTATATTCATGAAATTTATAGCTGTCATGCTGGAAATACCGGTGTTTGAAAGTTTTCAATGCAAACGAGTTGCACTATATATCAACGACAGCCATAGGCCATTATTTTGCATAATGTTTTGAACACATTTGATATCTTGGCACAAAATGTTCTGGTAGGCTATATCTGTCCAAAATTAAAGACAAAAGACTGACAGGTGAGACCATCGCATTGAAACCAATTTTCTACTGAAGGGCAGGCCAGGATATTCACATGCCAGGAAAGGTATAGGCAGCCTTTCTTTCTGACACCATTCTGCTAAATATCATTTTAATTGAATTTATTGCACGCATACATGTAATGCAGCCAATTACCTTTTTTAAATTTACTCAACTGTCAACAACATATTAATAAGGTTTATTAGTGGAAATAACAGCAAGCAGCTGCCCATATGACTTCTATGGTAATATTTTGAATATTCAGACACCTGTATGTAAATGAGACAAGCTTAAGCTTCTCATGTAAGTATTTAAATAAAGAGGTTACATGTAACACTTTCAGTCGAACAGTATCACATCGTTTGCGCAGGGAAACATGTTGAACTAAGGACAAGGTGACTTTGCAATGTAATGAATGGCTTAGAACTATCTGAAAATCAATTTGATTTATCCATTCACTGAAAACATCTGTACAACATTTTAAACCAGGGTAGGGTAGTCAGTTCATGCTTGAATGGGAGACCTTTGGAAACGTTGCTGTTGAAAGTGTTGCCTTGCTCACCAGCCTTTTCTGAGTTCTTTCAGCAGAGTAACAGACTACTGAAAGAGGTGTTAGTGAACCAGTAGGGGGCACTGTTGCCTACGGATCAAATGGAACTCCATCTCCCCTGCACTGCCGTATAAGTTGCAGCCCTTTGGGTGGGATGTTAAACCAAGGTCCAGACCCACTGTGGACATTAAAGATTCCCGTGGCATCTGGAGAGAGTAGGAGTGTTGATCTTTGTCTCCTGGTCAAATTCTAAATAAAATACAAAAAAAAAAAAAAAAAACTGCCTCTGTGCATCGACCACCAGACAAATCCTGTTGTAGTTCTTACCTATTTTTATTTCCCAGATTGTCTCTGCAAATCTTTCTGGTTACATTAAAATTAATAAACGTATATTTTCTGGAATTACATATTGGCAATAAAATGTGTTAGCATGTCTACATGTATTAAAATCTAGACATCATAATGCAGTTGTTTCCATTTTAGCTCCGAAAAAATGGTATCCGAAAGGCTACTGATGTCACGTTTATTCACAGCGAATCTTCATTATCACTTGCAGACAAATCAGAGAACTCGCACCGTGTTCTTGGTGTTTTTTTTTTTTTTTTTACTCCTGTGTTGTGCCAAGGCGTGGCTGCATGAGTCTATTTAAAAACGGATTGCTTCTGGCTCCAAATGATAACAGCTAAGCCAGGTTTTTTTTTAATGGCAATTCAACGCCTTTCCTGGCCTAATCAAATCCGTCTCTGTATTCCGTAGAGTCGTTGCTGAGCTGTGTGGTGGTGGCACATATGGTAATTATTTTGGCTTCGTGATGCACTTAATTTGCGAAGTCTTAAAACTGCATTTTAAACGAACAAACACGCATATCAGTTACATTAAAAAATCAGAAAGGACTGAATCCAAATTCAAATCCAAAAACGTAATCGGTAAAACTGCTTATACGAGGAGGCGGCTTTAAATTACCATGTCTCTAGCCTCAGTGGCACAGCCTACCTGAAGACAGCACAAACAGTTGATATTCTTTTAACGAAGATTTTACTGTTTATGACCTCTGCTTTATTGTGTGAAGCACGTTGTACTGCAACTTTTGTACAGAATGTGCAATACACATGAAGGCGCTAACAGGTGAACAGGAAGTGTTCGGTTTGGTTTGGAGGGCACATGGTTCAAACACGCACTGCAGTTGTATTTAAATAGCACATTTATCACACCTAAAGTTCTTTACAGCGATGATGGGGGAGACTCTCCTCAACCACCACCAGTGTAGCACCCACCTGGTGATTCCCGGCAGCCATTTTGCGCAAGAACGCTCACCACACATCAGCTGAGCTGGACAGTGAAATAATTGTTTTAAGCCAAATTAACTGGGGGATGATTAGGTGGCATGTTGAGTGAGCCAGGCTGGGAATTTAGCCAGGACACCGGGTAACCCCCTCTTTTCAACGAGCGTCATGGAACCTTCAATGACCACAGAGAGTCAGGGACAGCGGTTTAATGCCCCATCTGAAACATGGCATCTCCTACAGCACAGTGTCCCCATTACTGCACTAGGGCATCAGGGTTTATTTTACCAAAGGGAAGATTGTCCCCCTGCTGGCTCACCATTGTAAGACTAAATGTTCAACTGAAACTACTGAATCTAGTCAATTTCTTCTAATGTTGGTGTCTGAAGCTGGATTATATCTACATCACATTGTAAATAAACGGGTAAAAATAACCAAATAAACCAAAGGTCTCAAAAATTAATTTCTTTTATTTCAACATATTCAATGGCAGTTTATTAATCTTATGCAAAGACAAAAATGAAAACGATATAAAAACAGTAACACCCTATATTGTCCCGCCCATAACAATTACAAAATAGTTTGAAAAGCCTCTTACAAAAATACATTGCATCAAGTCCTATCTTTTCTCGTAACAGAAATAAATAGTTAAACACATCCTGTAAAGGGTCATACCAAAGAAACAAAAGGGCTTATTTAACCTTCCGATTGTCATCATCTTATAGTCCAATGTGTTCATTCAGATTGGATCTGTCCAGCACACCTTTCTGTAGTCGTAGTGACACATCCTTCAGTATTACCAGTTTAAAAATTAAAATAAAAACACAATGAATGCAACACTGATATCAGCAGATTTCAAAAAACTATTAACAAAATATACAGCTCAGATTCCCGCGTGGTCTTTCTCTGGGAGAGATGGCAACACCGTTATGGTCCGAGTCAGACCTTTGGGGACAGCGGGCGCCAGGGTGCGGAGTCTGGATTCTAGGCATGGAGAGCCGTCTCTCTACAGACGCTGCAACGCGTGCTTCCAGCAGCCTCCAGTGGTCCAGGTCAGATGTCATAACCGTTAAAAGAAAGAAAAATAGCGGTGTAACCGATGAGTTCCGATGTGGCGTGTATCTGGAATGACGATGCATTCAAAGACTGGCCGGATGGTTGTGTTAAATGCGTTATGGGCCCGTGTAGAGGGGCTGGATCTGACTGCAGCGCGCTCGTTTTTACAAGCAAAGCTTGAGGAGAGTCCGAATGAAAGCCACGATCCCTTCTGCGGTTCCTCAGGCTGGGAAGCGACGGCAGCAGAATTCTCAACAGGACGGTAGCTGTGCGTTGGGTTCGCATACACAGGAAGTGCAGGCCCGCTTCAGGGGGCAGACGAGTCCCCGCCCTCCGCTGCAGGCCATTGGTGGGAGAAGCGAAGGGGGCGGGCCCATTGATAGCATACGCGTGAATGTGATTAAAAGAGAGGGGTTTAAAAACAGCGAAAGGGGGGGGGGGGGGCGTGGCTGGAGGCAGGGTGGAGCTGGGGAGGGAAGAGCCCAGTGGCAGGGCTGAGGTGGGCGAGAGGGCGGCAGCGCGTCCTGGCCAGACCCCCCCCCAAAACAGCAGGATCCAGGCTCTCCCAGAGGAGCGTTTGGGTGCCACAAGTCAAGTGCTGGGTTTGGAGAGCGACTTACAGTCACTCATTTAAAAAAAAAAAAAAAAAGTGTCTTTATTTCAACATCATAAGACCCGGTTTCAGTGACCTCCCCCCTCCCACTGAGCTGTCGTCACTGGCCCCTCCCCTCGGGGAGAGGGGCGGGCTCCCCGTGTACGCGGAAGCGGTACAGGCAGGTGTACTCCGGGTGGCCCCAGTTAGACAGCACGCGCATCTCAATGATCTGGTAGGGCTGCACACTCTGCACCTGAAACACAGAGGAGCAGCACTGAGCCACACAGCTCACCACCAGCATCAACATAAACACGGCCCTATGAGGCATGCACGTACAAACCAGTAATCAGTACTACGGCACTGGCAAATGGCTGTCAACAAATGTCCCTTCTGTCCTTTTAATGACAGTTCTAACATTGAAAATAGAATCTTTACTATTAACAGACAACAAAGAAAAGGCAAACGTATTATCATAATATTATGCTAATTGTTTAAATCACTTTATGGATCACAATTAAGATGAATCGGTTTTCGGAGCTGATACAAACCTACATTGCAGCCTGCTTAGCTAAAGTCAGCTGCTATCATCAAACAAAGTGTAAGATTATGTAGTGGTCTGGACTTTAGGGCTGCAGTGGTGCAGTGCATTGTGGGTACCGTAATGGGGAAGGTCTGCAGGGAGTCGCCGTCCTCCTGGTAGGTGTACTGACCCAGCACTTCTCCCACCTCCTGGGCCTCATCCTCCAGACCCTGCAGACAGAGAGCAAGGCAGGGTCAGTCAGCACAGCCAGCATCCCACAGTCAGACCCACATTCAGCACAGCCAAGCCCACAGTCAGCACAGCCAAGCCCACAGTCAGACCCACATTCAGCACAGCCAAGCCCACAGTCAGCACAGCCAGATCCATATTCAGCACAGCTAAGCCCACAGTCAGCACAGCCAGATCCATATTCAGCACAGCTAAGCCCACAGTCAGCACAGCCAGATCCATATTCAGCACAGCTAAGCCCACAGTCAGCACAGCCAGACCCACAGTCAGCACAGCCAGATCCATATTCAGCACAGCTAAGCCCACAGTCAGCACAGCCAGCAGCCCACAGTCAGACCCACAGTCAGCAGTCCAGTCAGCACAGCCAAGCCCACAGTCAGCACAGCCAGATCCACATTCAGCACAGCCAGACCCACAGTCAGCACAGCCAGCAGCCTGTTCCTGCTACATTCTCAGCTCTAAGGCTGTGCGTCTGGAGCCGTTCTCTCGCCCCAGTCTCTGGCGGGTGGGTGCGGGATGGGGGGACAGGGCGGGACTTACATAAACGGTGAACTCGCGGGGGGCGCTGCTGATGTTGCCGGTGGGGGACAGGGATTTGGGGATGTGCTCTAGGGAGAAGGCCGTGGGCCGAACCCTCATAGACAGCCGGATCACCAGGTAGCCCTGGGAGCCTTTGAAAGCCCAGCAGTTCCCGGGGTGGACGTCAGGCTGAGGGGGAGGAGGGAGAGAAATAACCATTAAGGACATTCATTAATGCTTCATAACATACAGCACATTCATTCAGTGGAGTAACTTTCCTGCTCTTTGGAGCCTGTAGTAATAATTTTTTTCTGAAGAGAGAGAAAGCCTGTGTGTGTGCGTGTGTGAAGCTGTGCGTGAGATATATGTTTAGACACACACACACACACACACACACACAGGGCACGCTCACCTGTATGACGACGCGGGGTGACTGGGAGAAGTACCAGAGAGGCAGGCCGAAGAGGCTCATTAACGCCGTCTTAGTCTCGAACGTCTCTGAGCAGCGTGTGCTCAGGACACTTCCACCTGCGGGGACACACACACACACACACAAACACACACACACACACACACACTCCTGTCACCTTTGACCCCTCCTTCCCACCACAGGCTGCAGTGCTTCACGTTGCGTTTCTGGTCCTGGCGTGCACTTGACTGAGAGTGTCTGCCTCACAGGGCTACTGACCCCGTCTGCCTACAGGAGCATTAACACCACAAGACCACGCTTTCCACCAGTATATTGCAAGCCCGACGGCCCCCGGGCCTAAGTTGACCCCCTGCCGGGCCTAAGCATTGGGGAATTTTAAAAAAATGTATTTTTAATGTTTTTTAAACTACAGTTACAGTGGGGCGGCTCGGTTGGAAAGCTCCCCAGCAACATCTGCTGGTTAAAACGTGAACGCACTACAGGAAAACAGCAGGTCTGAGATCGGTGTTCTTTATACCCTCATTGTGCGTAGTGACGTTCAACACTTGCCGCTTCCAACTATCACAAGCTAATGTTACCTAGCAAGCCACCATTTCTTATTTAGTAGGCTAACTAACCTTGTTACAAACTGCGTTATCACTTCATCTCGTCGGTAAGTACATTCTTTTTATATTAACTTAAGCTTGTGTAGGTAACGTTAAACTAATAGCATGAATGTAACGTTCGATACATTGTAACATTACATGACTTATTGAAATAACGACTTCACTTGTTTATTAATAACGTTAGCTTGATGCCACTGAAGTGCACGACAACGTGGTCATTTAGCTAACTTAGCTAGCTAAGCTAAACAGTCAGTAACACAGATACATAGATATTTTGTTGTTGTTGAAAATAACCCGTTAATCCAGAGGAATTGCTGAGTTGTCTTAGAATCTGTATCGCAACAGAATGTATCAAGGCTGGCAGCCCGGATCAAATTTGTTGTGACAGCTGCCGTCCAAAACAAACACCTGAGAGAGGCTGCCTGCTTGTGTGCCTCCCCCAAGGCTGTCGTAAAAACATGCCGGCTTCGGAATTAAGCGGAACCTAAACACACGCACGCACGCACGTACAGGAACGCTCACCCTTTCTCTATCTTTCTGTGTTTAAAGTCCTAGAACACCAGCTCCATTTAAACTCCCTCATCCCAGACTACAGCAGCAGTGCAGCCCATAAAGTACTCATGCTGCAGGCTAACAGTGAGCTAGCCTAAGCGCACATGCATGTTCTCTAATCTATTCCTCACTGCCAATGCACTCCTCAGTTCATGGCACTTGGAGGCTAATCATTGACCCTGCCAGTGCTGAATGCTCACTCCTGATGCTGCACTGGCTGCTCTGGTTACGAGCGTCAGCTACAAAACCAAACTGTAAACTGTCATTGTAAACAGAGAGGAAGATAAGGTCCTCTCCTCCACCCCCGGTCTCCACCTGCTCCAGCTCCACAGAGCGACTGGGAGGCAGAGTTATTCCCCAGGCTAAGCAGAGGAGCTGCAGTACCTCCAGACTCCAGGGCGTAGTCCACCAGGCCGGTGCGATCCTGGGAGTAGAGCTCCAGAGCGTTCCTCACGATCAGCTGCACCTGCTGAGAGAGCGAGAGAGAGAGGGAGAGCGAGAGAGAGAGGGAGAGAGAGAGAGAGAGGGAGGGAGAGAGGGAGAGAGAGAGAGAGAGAGATAGAGAGAGAGAGAGAGAGAGAGAGAGAGAGAGAGAGAGAGAGAGAGAGAGAGAGAGAGAGAGAGAGAGAGAGAGGGAGAGAGAGAGAGACAGGGAGAGAGAGGGAGGAGGTGAGAGAGAGAGAGAGAGAGAGAGAGAGAGAGAGAGAGACAGAGAGAGAGAGAGAGAGAGAGAATCAGCTCATCTGACCATTATAAAACAGTGCTCGCTCACTCTCATAAAACATCGGGTGATCAAACCAGAGCTACTCCACAACCAAGAGCGACTTCCTGCAGCTGATCAGCTTATCACTAAACACCTGCTCCTTCCAGCTCACCGTTTAAATCAAGACTTAGAACAAACCTCTTTGCCCCAGCGCTTCCAAATGTCTAATGCAAGTTTAGGATTGCCTTCTTTTTGGTTTGTGTGTGTTCATGTTTGTATACATTGTTTTAAATGTGCATTATAAGTCAAATTTAACTTACTAATTTACTTGCTGTTCATTTGTTCTAAAATTATATCAGCAGTCAGAAATTACAGAAAAAAAGGGTTAAACCATGGAAAGAGAGACTGTACCCATATGCATAAAGCAGCTGAGAATAAATCTAGGATCAGTTCAGCCCTTTGGCTTATAATGGATGAGGTCAGGATAAGAACAGAGAGAACCTGATCTTAGATTAGTGCTGCTACTGTGAGATTGTTTATGAATACGGGCCCTGGCCAGTGTTTCTGACTGAAATAGCGGTGTTTGTATAAACGCTGAGAAGTGCAGCGGAGTGGCCGTACCTCCTCAGACATCCCAGCAGCCCCCACGGCGCTGGCCACGGTGTGGGCGACGGCGTCTGCGTCGGGCGGCTGCCTGCTCTGCTCCAGCTGCAGGGACAGGTTACCCAGGATGCTCCTCTCCAGAGAGGCCAGGGAGGCGCGCAGGTCCGAGCCGCGCGCGAACTGCGCGGACAGCCAGGGCAGCAGAGGCGCCGGCAGCTCTTCCTCCTCCTCCTCCCCCTCCTGCGCAGAGCCGTAGAACAGCGCCCGCAGCTCCTGCTTCACCTGCGCAGACACCTGAGTCGCACGGAGACAGACACGGTCAAAATGGCCGCCAGAGAGCGCACTCTCAAACAGTCATATGTCATATAAATTAATAAAGCCTTTACAAGTCGTCCGTTTCCTTGCAGAGAAAAAGAAAATAAGCTCATGTACTTGTTGCCGCACACAGACAAACCTGGGGACTGGTTTACATTTTAAAAACTTTATTTAATTAATTCCCCAGAAAAGTCAAATGATTTAAAGTGCTGAATTCTCTATTAATGCAAAAAAGTGCCAGTACCAAAATACCCCGGTGTGCCCCAAAAAGGTGTGACTTTGCAAGAGAGAAAAGGAGGGTATTGTCAAACGGTGAAAGAGGAAAGAGTGTAGGCACTAATGAAGGCAAGTATCAAGGATGCCAAGAGGGGGCATCAGTGTACAGGGACAAAGATGCAGAGAGAGAGAGAGAGAGAGAGAGGGAGCCCCAGAGAGAGACACACACACACCCCCCCTCACCGTGTCGTGGAGGCTGTCCAGCTGGTCACACCGTCCCTGGCAGCCAATCACGCCCTGCAGGTCCTGCCTGATGCGGGCAAGCTCCGCCTCCAGCCTCTGCACCTGCCCCAGCAGGGCGCTGTGGGTCTCGCTGTCCATGCCCACACTGAGGAGAGGGGGAAACACAGTGTCCAATAATGATAATAACAATAATGTCCACCCCCACACTGAGGAGGGGGGAGACACAGTGTCCAATAATGATAATAACAATAATGTCCACCCCCACACTGAGGAGGGGGGAGACACAGTGTCCAATAATGATAATAACAATAATGTCCACCCCCACACTGAGGAGAGGGGGAAACAGTGTCCAATAATAATAATAACAATAATGTCCACCCCCACACTGAGGAGGGGGGAGACACAGTGTCCAATAATAATAATAACAATAATGTCCACCCCCACACTGAGGAGGGGGGAGACACAGTGTCCAATAATAATAATAACAATAATGTCCACCCCCACACTGAGGAGGGGGGAAACACAGTGTCCAATAATAATAATAACAATAATGTCCACCCCCACACTGAGGAGGGGGGAAACACAGTGTCCAATAATAATAATAACAATAATGTCCACCCCCACACTGAGGAGGGGGGAGACACAGTGTCCAATAATAATAATAACAATAATGTCCACCCCCACACTGAGGAGAGGGGGAAACAGTGTCCAATAATAATAATAACAATAATGTCCACCCCCACACTGAGGAGGGGGGAGACACAGTGTCCAATAATAATAATAACAATAATGTACACCCCCACACTGAGGAGAGGGGGAAACACAGTGTCCAATAATAATAATAACAATAATGTCCACCCCCACACTGAGGAGGGGGGAAACACAGTGTCCAATAATAATAATAACAATAATGTCCACCCCCACACTGAGGAGGGGGGAGACACAGTGTCCAATAATAATAATAACAATAATGTCCACCCCCACACTGAGGAGAGGGGGAAACAGTGTCCAATAATAATAATAACAATAATGTCCACCCCCACACTGAGGAGGGGGGAGACACAGTGTCCAATAATAATAATAACAATAATGTCCACCCCCACACTGAGGAGGGGGGAAACACAGTGTCCAATAATAATAATAACAATAATGTCCACCCCCACACTGAGGAGGGGGGAAACACAGTGTCCAATAATAATAATAACAATAATGTCCACCCCCACACTGAGGAGGGGGGAGACACAGTGTCCAATAATAATAATAACAATAATGTCCACCCCCACACTGAGGAGAGGGGGAAACAGTGTCCAATAATAATAATAACAATAATGTCCACCCCCACACAGAGGAGGGGGGAGACACAGTGTCCAATAATAATAATAACAATAATGTACACCCCCACACTGAGGAGAGGGGGAAACACAGTGTCCAATAAAAATAATAACAATAATGTACACCCCCACACTGAGGAGGGGGGAGACACAGTGTCCAATAATAATAATAACAATAATGTACACCCCCACACTGAGGAGGGGGGAGACACAGTGTCCAATAATAATAATAACAATAATGTCCACCCCCACACTGAGGAGGGGGGAAACACAGTGTCCAATAATAATAATAATAACAATAATGTCCACCCCCACACTGAGGAGGGGGAAACACAGTGTCCAATAATAATAATAACAATAATGTCCACCCCCACACTGAGGAGAGGGGGAAACACAGTGTCCAATAATAATAATAACAATAATGTCCACCCCCACACTGAGGAGGGGGGAGACACAGTGTCCAATAATAATAATAACAATAATGTCCACCCCCACACTGAGGAGGGGGGAGACACAGTGTCCAATAATAATAATAACAATAATGTCCACCCCCACACTGAGGAGGGGGGAAACACAGTGTCCAATAATAATAATAACAATAATGTCCACCCCCACACTGAGGAGAGGGGAGACAGTGTCCAACAATAATAGAGACACAGTGTCCAATAATAATAATGTCCACACCCACACTGAGGAGAGGGGAGAAACAGTGTCCAATAATTATGGTATTAATAATAATATGAACAATAATAATATCTATTTGTATAGCTCCTGATTGTACAAAAAACTGAAAGAAACAAAATTTAAAAACAACTAAACAATAAAAATAGCAAAGATTACAAAGACAATAAGCCAAATTACACAAGTGATGCCAAACAGAACAGTGGCAACAGACAGAAACTCGAGTTAATATTCACTCTCTGCAACACTGACATGCATGTCAGATGGCCTGAGAGAACGTGTGTGGTAAGATCAGCACTCTTTGTGAGATCAGCACTCCTCCTGAGATCCCCTCCCAAACAGAGAGAGAGCACGCTGACCGCAGGGGAACAGCACTCACGCTGACCGCAGGGGAACAGCACTCACACTGACCGCAGGGGAACAGCACTCACGCTGACCGCAGGGGAACAGCACTCACGCTGACCGCAGGGGAACAGCACTCACGCTGACCGCAGGGGAACAGCACTCACACTGACCGCAGGGGAACAGCACTCACACTGACCGCAGGGGAACAGCACTCACACTGACCGAAGGGGAACAGCACTCACACTGACCGCAGGGGAACAGCACTCACACTGACCGCAGGGGAACAGCACTCACGCTGACCGCAGGGGAACAGCACTCACACTGACCGCAGGGGAACAGCACTCACGCTGACCGCAGGGGAACAGCACTCACGCTGACCGCAGGGGAACAGCACTCACACTGACCGCAGGGGAACAGCACTCACACTGACCGAAGGGGAACAGCACTCACACTGACCGCAGGGGAACAGCACTCACACTGACCGAAGGGGAACAGCACTCACACTGACCGCAGGGGAACAGCACTCACACTGACCGCAGGGGAACAGCACTCACACTGACCGCAGGGGAACAGCACTCACGCTGACCGAAGGGGAACAGCACTCACACTGACCGCAGGGGAACAGCACTCACACTGACCGCAGGGGAACAGCACTCACACTGACCGCAGGGGAACAGCACTCACACTGACCGAAGGGGAACAGCACTCACACTGACCGCAGGGGAACAGCACTCACACTGACCGCAGGGGAACAGCACTCACACTGACCGCAGGGGAACAGCACTCACACTGACCGCAGGGGAACAGCACTCACACTGACCTCACTGGAGCTGCTGCTGTGGCCGTCTCTGGTCTCTGCTGCAGGTCCTGAGAAAAAGAAGCAGTGAATGATCAGTGAGCAGCGTGCTGTTTAGAGGAGGCCACACAAGCATGCAGAGGCACACCGAGCGCACTGAGCATGTGCAGTGTCCAGCACAGCACAGCACAGCACAGCACAGCGCAGCCTCTCTGCTCACTCAGGCTCCAGTGCCTTCTTATGTGCGTGTGCGTATGCGTGTGGGTGTCTGTGCGTGTTTGTGTGTGTGTGCATGGGTGTGTGTGTGTGTTTGCGTGTGTGTGCGTGTTGTGTGTGGGTGTTGTGCGTGTGTGTGTGTGTGTGTGTGTGTGTGTGTGTGCGTGTTGTGCGTGTGTGTGTGTGTGTGTGCAGGTGTCTGTCCTTCAGTGTTCAGGGTCTGCTGGTACCTCAGTCTTGGCCGTCAGCGCCTGCAGCAGCGTCTCCATCTCAGCCAATCGGGACTCATGACTCTGCTGCTGCAGCGCGTACTGCTGCTGGGCCTGCATCGACAGACGGACGGACAGACAGAGAGACAGGAAGCGGGAGGGGTGGAAAGAGGGGGCATGAAGAGGGGAAAACACAGTAAGGGGTTATCAGCTTAATGACAGATGGGCTAAGGCAAACACAAACACAGCATCAGAGAATGCAATGAGCGCACCCACACATTCAGCACTGATTCTGGGCTGGATGTGCATCGCAGAAAGAACATAATCCCTCACATGTTGTAACTTTTGAAATTTCTTGGTGGTGCAGCAAAAAAAAAAAAGAAAAAAAGGTTTTGACCAGGTGGATTATCCTCAGGTGTGGGATATCACTTCCCAGTACATGCCAAGGCAAGTCCCTGAATTCTGTGGGTTCCCTCCTCTGAAAACAACACCGTTTCATTGGAATCCACTTAAAGGGATAGTCCAACTTCTTGGGAAATTCACTTCTGGGAAATGAAGCCCTAGTCATGTTTACAGTTCCATCACTTCACTTAGCAAAGCCAGCGTTGCTTCTGTCTGCAGCCTGCAGATACTGTCTATTATTTTTGTACTGGAAACACAGCGATGAAACTGCTGTCAATCTTATCATGGGTAAGATAGTCAAAAAGTCGGACAGTCCATTTAAGTGTTTAATGCTGAACCACACACCCCTCACCTCTACTCTAACCCCAGCAGTCTCACCTCCTCCTCCCTCACACTCCACCATAACGCCAGCAGTCTCACCTCCTCCACCCTAACCCCAACATTGTCTCACCTCCTCCCCCCTCTCCTCCACCCTAACCCCAGCAGTGTCTCACCTCCTCCCCCTCTCCTCCACCCTAACCCCAGCAGTCTCACCTCCTCCTCCTTCTCCTCCACCCTAACCCCAGCAGTGTCTCACCTCCTCCCCCCTCTCCTCCACCCTAACCCCAGCAGTCTCACCTCCTCCTCCTTCTCCTCCACCCTAACCCCAGCAGTGTCTCACCTCCTCCCCCCTCTCCTCCACCCTAACCCCAGCAGTGTCTCACCTCCTCCCCCCTCTCCTCCACCCTAACCCCAGCAGTCTCACCTCCTCCTCCTTCTCCTCCACCCTAACCCCAGCAGTGTCTCACCTCCTCCCCCCTCTCCTCCACCCTAACCCCAGCAGTCTCACCTCCTCCTCCTTCTCCTCCACCCTAACCCCAGCAGTGTCTCACCTCCTCCCCCCTCTCCTCCACCCTAACCCCAGCAGTGTCTCACCTCCTCCCCCCTCTCCTCCACCCTAACCCCAGCAGTCTCACCTCCTCCCCCCTCTCCTCCACCCTAACCCCAGCAGTGTCTCACCTCCTCCCCCCTCTCCTCCACCCTAACCCCAGCAGTCTCACCTCCTCCTCCCTCTCCTCCACCCTAACCCCAGCATTGTCTCACCTCCTCCTCCCTCTCCTCGCCCTGCTCCAGCTCGCTGCTCAGCAGGCCCAGCCGCTGGTCCAGGAGGCCCGACACCCACAGGCCCAGGCTCTCCCTGTCCGTCTGCATGTCCAGCTGCTCCCGCAGGGAGGCGTAGAGCCCCAGCACCTCCCCGTGCTGCTCCTCCTGCAGCCGGGCCCCGCCCCGCACCGCCTCCCAAAGTCGGGCGAGGCTCTGCTCCAGCCGGGAAAGCCGCTCTGCGTCCACCGAGACCGCCACGCCCACCTGCTGGGTCAGACCATCAAACAGTCAGACTGACTGACAGACAGACTGAGGGACAGGAACACAGATACATACACTGTGGGGTGGGGTGTGGGGCCTCTGCCTGTGAGGGAGGGGGGTGGGGCCCATACCTGTGGGGGCGGGGGGTGGGGTGTGGGGCCCATACCTGTAGGGGAGGGAGGTGGGGTGTGGGGCCTCTGCCTGTGAGGGAGGGGGGTGGGGTGTGGGGCCCATACCTGTGGGGGAGGGGGGTGGGGTGTGGGGCCCGTACCTGTGGGGGAGCAGCGGTGAAGTGTGCGTTCCCTGCCTGTGAGGCAGTTGGTGGTAGAGCGGTGGTGGGGTGAGTCAGCTCCTCCAGCGCTGCAGAGGGCGCTGTGGGCCCAGCCCAGGGTAGGTGCGAGGCCGTGCTCCAGGCCGTCAGGTTGACGACGGGCAGGTAGGCCAGCATGGAGGCCGGACACCAGAACCACACACCTGAGAGGAGAGGAGCCAGACACAGAGCCCCATTACAGCAGGAGAGCACAGTGCAACTGGGGTATGTACAACTGTGTGTGTGTGTGTGTGCGTGTGTGTGTGTGTGTGCGTGAGTGTGCGTGTGCATGTGTGCGTGCGTGAGTGTGTGTGTGTGATCACTCACCCAGAAGTAGGAGCAACGGGAGCAGGAACAGCAGCAGTTTGCAGAGTTTGGGCAGAACTCTGAAAAACACACACACACATCTCTTTCATTATTCTCCCACTCCCAAATTCAGCAAAGAGCGCGTTTCATAAGCAAGCCCGACCGCCCCGAGGAGCGCGAGCGGGCGCATAAATCACAATCAGCGTTAGCGCCACAAACAATAAATAATTCAGATACACTTCCATCGTGCGATAACAATCACAGGGCCTACCGATCCCACGGTAAATCTCATCAGGGAAACGGTCAGACTGGTTTACTAAGTGACGAGAAGAATTCCTTACTCCTTTGCAATAAAAAAAAAAGCAATAAAAGAGGAAAAACAGCGCTGTTTTCAAAGGCTCCATTAATATTTAACTGCTCAGAGAGAGCGCTTGAGATTTCAGATCAGTAAAGCTGTCTGGACATTGTGCTATAAGCTCAACACCATAAAGCACCTATTCAGCACAGTCCAATCACAATGCAAGGAGGCCCAGGCACGCACTAACCAACCATTTGTTCTCAGTCGAGCCCACTTGACAGCACAGAGCGTCTCCTTAGTTTGTCCAGAGATTCAAAAACTCTCAAACTCAAAAACAAATATTATTAACTGAAAATGAAAAGACGCAAGCAGAGATTCAGAGGGATTAATGCTGCAGACAACTCAGCATTTCACTCGCAAAACATCTTTCATAAAAAGGTCATAATTTAGAGTATGTGTAATTACACACATACACAATTAAACGCCAGTCTAACTGAGCACAACCTGTGCAAGCAGTGGTCTGCAAGAAGCCGTCCTCCTCTCAGTCACAAAGCTCATAACCTGTGACTCTGCGCAGGGTTCAAAGTTCACGGGGGTCGCCGCGCTGGGGGTCTCACCGGGTCAGGATGAAGACGTTGAGCAGGGACGCCAGGGTGACCAGCTGGTACCAGGCGGTGCCCAGCCACCAGAAGGCTCCGGTGACAGCTTTACCTGCGCAGGGGAAACACAGAGGGGAGAGAGAGAGAGAGAGAGAGTGAGTGAGCGGGAGCACGCAGGAGCATCCAGGGAGAGGAGGAGGAGGGGAGAGAGAGCAGTCCACACGAGGGGCTACGCATGCAGGTCTCCCCTAAAACAGAGGGGCAGAGGTTAGAGGGTTTGCACCGCACCTGGGGACGGAAGAACACAGGTAAAACTACTATGTTAGTCAGGAAAAACAGGCATTGAGAAAACTATGGCACAAAGACAGGTTTATCAGGCTTTATCCTAACTAAAGGGATTATGGGAAAAGAGCACTCAGCACAGACCTACGAGGAACAGGGATGGAGAGCTTTAGGACAGGCAAGCAGTTAGTTAGGGAAGGCTTTTACGTTTTTATATTTTAAAAGAACACAGCCCCGATCCCTTAGATCTCCCAGTATCCCCCACAGAGTCTATCCAGATCTCTTCAGTACGGTCGAGGGGTTGGTTTAAATCTGTGTGTGGGGGGGCGTAAGAGGGACCGGAGCCAAGCGGAGGGGCGGCCGCGTGCCGATTCCAGAACCCACCTCGTACCGCGGGACGGGAGGGGGAGGGGCTGGACCAGCAGCAGTGGGGATCAGAGGAAGAGCAGCAGCAGCAGAACTTCTACATGGCAAACATGCCCGCCTGCCCCACCCACTGGGGCCCCACCCCTCAGAAACTCCGCCCCCACAGAGTTAGTGCAACCGAGTATCTACAGGCCTACTGACAGAGGCTGCTAGAGAGGGACACATAGGGACACTAGTGAACACGAAGTGGGGGGGAGAGGGAATTTTGGGGTCACACCCTCAGCTGGAGGGGATATTACTGACTGGAGAGTGGGGAGCAGGATACAGGGGGGTACTAGTAAACTGGGGCTGTGGGTTTTGGGGTCACACAGCGAGCAGGACAGAGAGGACCTTAGCGAAGAGGGAACGGACATTTTGGGGGTTTCGACGCGGGGTAGGGAATGACCTGGAGACGCGGCGGCCGCCTGCAGGACAGACAGCAGCGAGGAGGCCGCAGACCAGCCCGCCAATCCCAGCGCTGGACCCGCCCGCAGCACAGAGGCACCTGGAGACCAGCGCAGGCCACAACAGCAACACAACACAGTTACCGCCAAAGGGCCCAACACCCACCTGCGCTAAGCACACAGGAAGCACTGCAGTGGTCCTCCATCACTGAGGAAATGACATCATCAGAGCGCTTCACTTTGCCCTACAACAGGATATCAAACCCGCGATACCCACTGGCATCACCACTTAAATCTTTCATTTCAGTCACTGCTTGGCTATAAGTGAGGACAGACACATGCAAAGTGCACCGGACTCCACCTCAGCCAACCTAAAGCTCCACCAAACTGGCCACGCCCACAACTCACACAACAGCACCCTGGGAAATGCAGTACGCTACTGGAAGACCAGCGGGAAACCCGCCGGCGTGGACAGCGAGGGAGCTCTTGAGCACACGCAGTAGGGCAGCGTAAAAGAAGGTAACCTGCGAAAGCAAGGGCGCCCCACAGCGCCCCCATCAGGCGGCCTGCCCTGGAGGACCGCGCCCGCACCGCCAGGGTCTCCTGGTGCTGCTTCCCTTTGCAGTCGTCACCTGGGGGCCGCAGCGGCAGGAGAGGAGGAAACAGGAGAAAAGACGCGCACGTCAACAGATTTCATTAATGCGCAGATTACAATTAAATCAAACTGAAGTGGCACTGGGAGAAAACTGCTGATGCAGGGCCCTGTTACTCAAATCACGGTTTTCGGCGGCCAAGACCTGCTGGTTTTCCACCCTCCCTCTACCTGGGAGTCAGGTGTGAAGATACGTCTGGCCAATCAGTAGCACGGACTGTTCAGTTACTTAACTGGGAGGAAAGAAAACCAGGACCGGATTTGGACTCAAGGGCCAGATCTGAGTATCCATGAAGTAGGGTGTAAAGTGAAGGGGGGAAAAAAAAAATGGGGGGGGGGGGGGGGGAAATCAGCCTCTGCCTCTCCCTTTCTCCTTCAGAGCACAGTTATGTCTGTATAACTTCCTGTCTGACCTGCTTTTCTTTCCCAACTTCCTGTGATGGAAGGAATTTTACATCTTCATTGTACCACATCTACGAGTGCAGTGAGTCAGAAGAGCACTGCTGCCAAACACTCCCATAAAGGCTCCTAGGTGTGGGGCTGCCCCATGCTGGCTCTGAACAGCTTTCACTCACGCCTGGTCTTCAGCAAATCTCACGCAGGGCATTAGCGGCAGTGAGCATGACGCTAAGCTCCGCTCCCTCTTCATTAAAAAACGCCCTGAATCGGCCTGAACGCTGACCCCAACAGAGCTTTCACACCAGGGCACAGGACCCAGCAGCTGTATAACCCAGCAGAGCTTTCACACCAGGGCACAGGACCCAGCAGTCATATAACCCAGCAGAGCTTTCACACCAGGGCACAGGACCCAGCAGTCATATAACCCAGCAGAGCTTTCACACCAGGGCACAGGACCCAGCAGTCATATAACCCAGCAGAGCTTTCACACCAGGGCACAGGACCCAGCAGTCATATAACCCAGGCCTCTTTAAACGGATCCAACAACAGCCCAACATTACAAGAGAAACTCTTCCGCTGCATCCGACAAAAATCAGGACTGCTATCACAGAGTCAGTTATCACAGCTGTCCCACTGAATGAATGCTGGCTGTAAAAGAGTAAATCAGAGCAAGATAACTACAAGCATAAGGCCAGTGCTTCTCCCTGGTGTGTGTGTCTGTCTGTGTGTCAGTGAGTACATGAGCGAGTCGGTGTACATGTATGATTGTATAAGAGCGTGCATTTGTGCGTGTGTGTGAGCATAAGTGCGTCTGATGAGTGCGTGTGTATATGGTAAATGGTAAATTTTATCCAAAGCGCTTTACAATTGATGCCTCTCATTCGCCAGAGCAGTTGGGGGTTAGGTGTCTTGCTCAAGGACACTTCGACACGCCCAGGGCAGGGTTTCAACCGGCAACCCTCCGACTGCCAGACAATCAGTCTTACCTCCTGAGCTATGTATATGTGTGTGTGCATGCGTGCGAGTACATGCCGTGTGTGTGTGAGCGCATAACTGCATCTGTGTGGGTGTGTATGAGTACGCAAGTGTATCTGAGAATATGAGTGAGCGTGTTTGTGTGTGTGTGTGTGTGTGAGCGCATAAGTGCATCTGTGTGGGTGTGTATGAGTACGCAAGTGTACCTGAGAATATGAGCGAGCGTGTGTGTGTGTGTGTGTGTGTGTGT